>NW_019392735.1:893957-897908 GCF_000648675.2 Cimex lectularius
CACACACTAATTATATACATTTTATGCAACTACTAAAGTATAATTTAAAATATCCTCTTTCTCCATCTCTCTCTCTCTCTCTCTTTTTCTCTCTCACTCTCTCTCTCTCTCTCTCTCACACACACACACACACACACACACACACACGCATACACATTTTTAGTCAATTTTTCTCTCCTTCTAAAACCATCTCTGAGTCACTCGCAATCCGTTTTTTATTTTGTTGTTTCACTCCCCTTATACGAATATTTCTGTGTCAATTTCTCTTATTATGTTTTCTATCTTATTTTTTCTATTTCGCCCTCTCCCCCTCTCTTTTCGGTCTCTCTCTCTCTCTCTCTCACTCACTCTCTCACTCACTCTTTTACTGTTTTTTTGTTTCTTTTTTTCAACTGGTTTATACAGTAAATTTACCATTGCTACTGTTCACTTAAAACCCAAAATAGTTCGTATATCTGTTTTATTCTTTATACCTTTATACCGAGTATAATATGCTTTTTTATTAATAGTTATGATGTTGTCTTGTTTAAATCAGAGTTCAAAAGTTTAAATAAACATTTTGAAGATTGGCTGTTAAAAGAACGAGATAAACACAAGGCTGGCACTTAACTCGTTTTTTCATTAACAAAAGGAAAGTATAACTGTAATTTTGAAATTTCAAAAAACATTACTTAAGAAAATTTAAAGCTAGAAGCACGCACATTTTTTGGGGAAAATCTGACATAATGAGGCCTATGCTACTCGAAAAGAGATTAATGTTTACTAATTATTCTGAAATAATTGATAAATAAATAATCTCTATTACTAGGTCTCTCTCTCTCTCTCTCTCTCTCTCTCTCTCTCTTTCTTTCCTAATGTGTCTCAGTTACCATCTCTTTCTGTGTTTGTGAGTACTTTTTTTTACTTAACTCAATATCCAGAAATTTTGAAATGTATACACACATATCTAACTAAATTGTTGCGTATGTTTAATCGTCCTTTGTACGACTCGGATTGGAGAATAGTTCTCTACGAAAACCTATTGGGGCTGCTGATGATAGGCTAATGAGCTCGAAACGATAAAATAAAGAAATATTTATGCCATGGAACACTTGGATTTTCTTTTCTTCATCAACCATTTAAATGTAAACACATATTTTTGAAATATTTAATTGTTTTAAATAAGTAAAGACTTTTATTTCAGTTAAATTTGACATATTAAAAAAAGTGAAAATATGTATATAATTGCCTTATTTAGAGAGATATCTTTTCCAAAAGATTCCAAATTACCGATAAGGTATTTGTTTGTGCTTACCCACTCATACACTGTACTGTGAACCCGGTTTGATTTTATATTTCAAGCTAGTTACATGATTTTAGTTTTATGGTAATTTTCGATCAATTATTATTAACTAACTGATTCAGCGAAATTTAATCGAATTCCCCGTGAGTGTATAAATGAGAGTATTGAAATAGTTTCCTGTTTATTTTTGTAAGTAAAATACATGTTGACTATTGGAAAATGGAACGATTCTGTAAAGTTAGTAATTATTATGTGTGAATGCGTAACAATGAGAAGCGGTAGAAAGGGAAGCAAACGATATTTAACAACAAAAAAGATGTGAGAATCGTGAAAAGTCCTAACTAGCAATGTTATTTAGGAAAATTAAAAGGGGATACAAATAAGAAAAAATGTGAAATACTTTGGGCAATGAGATTTTCCCCAGTCACCACTTTCCTCATACACGGTATTTCTCTTATTCTTTTTCTCACTTTTCTCCTTCATTCTGTCTATCTATGTCTAAATTTTTCTCTTTCTTTCTACCTCTATCATTATTTTCCTATTACGTTCCGCTTTCCCTCCTTCAGTCACCAATTTCTAAGGTTGCACGTCCATCTCCCTTTTCTTTAAGACGTGCGACGTGTCCTTCTCAATTCCGAAAAAGGATCTTCGTTTTTGCAACCCAGTTCTCAATGTCTGTTTTTTTTTTCTTTTGGTCAAATGTGTCTGACATGTCTAATCCATGAGACATGTCCAGGATCGGATTCAAAGTCTGCCTGTTTCGCAGACACTTTATTTCAGAATAGTTGACACCCTATTTTATTGTGCTTTTAGCAGTTCACTGTTGCAAAGCATTTCTAAACTTTAAAAATTATCTCGAGGAAAACGGCATTTACCTTACCGCTGATTCTTTCTTTCGCCACATTGTCTTGCAAACGCTGTGCAATTTGTTTCTAATCTTACCTATCAATATGCAGCTTAACGGAAAAAATTGCTCAGTTCTGTGAGCAGTTTGATCAGCCCTGATTATTACGGTCTGTTTATCCTCTCGGTGAATTATTTATATTGACCTGTTTATGTCAAAACTTAAAAAGCGCTCTTCGGCAATATTGTATGGCTGTTTTTTCCCTTTCTGGTATTATTTTTATTATTCAAATTATTATTCAAAAACAAAGAAAACAGGCATTTTAAATTTTTTACAAAGCCCTACAGGCACATTATATGAGTTATTGATTAAGATAATTATTCATCAAGATCTGGGTTAGTATTTTTGAGAATGAGCTGAGACTGTTTATTTTCTGTGAACGATTTTAATTGACGATTTCATTAGGAAAGTATTGTTGATGAAAAAACTAGATGAAATTGAACAAATTGGTTCGGAAAAACCCACAAAGTTTGGTGAACTGTAAAGATATAATTCAATTAATTAAGATTTTTAGGTTGAGATNAATTTAATAAAAGGAAACAATTTTATAAATAAATATTACTTACAGTACTCGTAAGTCTAAAAAAGTAAAAAGAATCAAATGAATTATATTTTTGGATGTTGAATTTATATTGTGATTCTCTCATTGTATATTAATTCGAGTTAATATAGAATAAAGCTGACTCTGCTGACGATCTTTTAGGTCATGCTTAGGTCTTCATTGATATAAAAAGATTATGTGGAGCATTGTGTAATTATTTTAATATTAAATTATAAATTATGGCTTTACTGTTACAAACAAATCAAAATGAACTTTGGAATTCGTGGGAGACAAGAGTCCAGAAAGTCTGAATGGCAGAATAACAGGGACATTCCTTCTCAAAGCTGCGAACAAACCACCTCAAACTTGGCTACTTCAACTTTGCTTGTGAAGAATCATCTCGTCGTAGAACTTCAAGAAAAGAGCATTCATCGTGTGAGTTTTCCAGTTTCCATATTTCCTTAATTTTATTCCTTTCGGATTGCGCATGCATAAATTTTAATTAATTTATTTTTAATAATATTTTAAATTCTTGTTTATTATATTTTAAGTTTTTTTTATGTTAGTCCAAGGAGAGTAGGTTTTCGTTTTTTGTAAATTTTAAATTCGAAGATTACATTAAAAAAAAAGGGTGTAAATCTAATTTAAAAAAAAAATGGAGCGAATAAAATCTGTATCCCCAACATTGCCTTTTATTTATAATTTTTTCTTCAATTAAAATAACAATAATTGTAGTAATAATAATTATAAATGTTATTATAATTGTATTTTTTTTTTCATAAAAAATACCCTAAAGGTCTGATAGTACGACACCCACAATGTTGAGGACTGCGGAGCTCAAGCTGTAAGGGCGTCCGACTCGTATTGGCCACGGTAGTTCTGGTTTGAATCCCGGCACAACCCCATGTGCTTTTAATTGAAAATAGTTAAAAAGAAACGTTGTAAAGTGGTTTGACCCCTCAACCGCAACACCCAGTTAAGCACTTCTGTATGACAGAACAGGTTTCTAGTGGCAATACTGAAAATTTAAAAAAACTCATTCCTTTTTAAAAAGATAGTTCCTACTCACAGTAAGTTGTTTTGCAACGATCCGGATTTCGAGCGTTTTAGCTCATCATCAGGTTGAAGGACTTCTACAACCACGTCTCTCGACATGAATTGCCAAAGTGAACCCGCTGATACCTCCGCCAACGCGACGTTCCAATTAGCAGCTGATTTTTTTAA
>NW_019392735.1:897938-1015299 GCF_000648675.2 Cimex lectularius
AGAGAGAGAGAGAGAGAGAGAGAGAGAGAGAGAGAGAGAGAGAGAGAGAGAGAGAGAGAGAGAGAGAGAGAGAGAGAGAGAGAGAGAGAGAGAGAGAGAGAGAGAGAGAGAGAGAGAGAGAGAGAGAGAGAGAGAGAGAGAGAGAGAGAGAGAGAGAGAGAGAGAGAGAGAGAGAGAGAGAGAGAGAGAGAGAGAGAGAGAGAGAGAGAGAGAGAGATAGATAGATAGATAGATAGATAGATAGATAGATAGATAGATAGAGAGAGAGAGAGAGAGAGAGAGAAGGGGGAGAGAGAGATAGAGGGAGAGGGAGAGAGAGAGAGTAGGAGAGTGAGAGAGAGAATGAACAAAGTAATATCGTTTTATTTAAAAAAAATTCTCGCAAATTTAGCCCACGAACGAACTTCAATTTCATCTCAATAATTAGATAGATAGATAGATGGAGATTGATTAAGAATAAATATTAAAAAGGATGTAAGTGAGGGTCAATGATGAAGAAAGAGAGGGAGTGAGAAAGATAGAGGGAGAGAGAGAGGGTGAGTGAGAGAAAGTGAGAGAGAGAAAGAGAGAGAGAGAGAGAGAGAGAGAGAGAGAGAGAGAGAGAGAGAGAGAGAGGACAACATAAAAAAAAGTGTAATACAGCTATTGTAAGTGAGCGTCAATGAGAGGACTTTAGGAAACCTAGTGAAAAGTTCAGTGTGTTATAAAAAATATGAAAAATATTTAGGATTTTCAGCGAAAAAAGGAGCATTTTACCAAAACTCAAAAGAAAAGGGAGGAATTCAAACTAAATAATAAAAATAGTGGAATCGGCAAATCATAATTTCATTGTTAAACATTATTGATTTTTTAAAAGTCCTTCCGTTTTGTCTCTTCATTAAAAAATGAAAAGAAATGATTTGATGAGCGGTTATTGAAGTGAAGGGCTTTGTCTCGAAAGAGAAAGCTTAGATCATCTTCATTTGAACCTCAAGTTAATTGATACGGCCGGGCGCCCAAGTTCTTAACACACAAAAAGGCTTATATAAAAAGTTTAATAATCCATTTTTAAAATTCCCTTTACATAATATCACCTGCAATACTACTTTGTTTTATCATATACGGTGGAAGCGTTCAGCACTAAGAAGCATGAGCCGTCTACCTCCGCCAGAGAAGATACATATAAAATCTCTAATAGCAGAATGAACTCTATTTTTTTAATTGCGTCCCTTTTTCCAGTAAAAGCAAATTGTTTCTTTTATTCTTCTGTGACGTAGGTACGTATTTTGTTCTATTGCTTACGTATTTTCTTTCGTTTTGTTTTCGAACTATACATCCTTGGAAGTATCGTGCTGATAAGAGAATAACTTTCCGGCTTCCCCCCCCCCGAGACTTAGTTATTCCGTGGTATATTACTTTCCTCTATTGATAACTTTTTAGCTTTCACACAAAATCATTATGCATCTTTTTTATTTTATTATTTTCCACATTTTTTGCATTTACTTAAAACAAATCGCCATAATTAAATGAACCACTTCTAGCTCATTTTAATCTCTTTTATTGTTTAAAATAGGAATATTTCCTTAACTCAAACTGATTAATAGAAAAACGAAAGTGTCGACAAACATAATAAGATAATCATGAACATAATCAATGAGGAGATATTACAATACGTAAAGAAGGTTCACGTGTCATCAATTCGTTTGCGATTAATAAATTTTTTTAAAATAAATCTAACAAATTATCGTTCGATTCGCCAACTCTAACGAACTCAATTACTTTATAATTTGATAAAATATCAAATTCCGTGAGAGGAATTTAATCCAGTTCAAAAGTGTATAATTACAAATATTTTCTGGCAATACTTTTTTATGGCTATCTTCATACATCTTAATTCACTCAGGAGTGATTGATTAAATTGTATTCTTTACATTTAAAGGCAAGTTTGATTTTTACGTAAGAAAATACATTTTTTTATACATAAGGAATAAATTCAGCAATTTTAGCTATTACCATCTTTCATTAACAATTCAAGTATTAGTTTCATCCTTTTTATCTAAAAAAAGATCTTATGATCAACAAATTTAAAAAAATATATCATTGTAAATATAACCAAAAGCGATTGATTTACGTTTTTACGTCGAAAATTGACGTCAAAGGAAATCAAACACAAAGTAAGGAAATGCTTTGAATATTTTTTTCGCGGATAGTGACGTCAAATTATGTCAAGTTTTACGGCCGTAATAAACGATACATCAATGGACATGTGTCAAATTCTCTCACATAGGGTTAACTCTTTTGAAAAGGTCTAGGACGGCTTATTTGTTTCAGAGACAAAACCAATTAGCAAGTCATTCAGGAGGGAAATGAGGCCGTTTTGAAAAGTCCCCAAGCTATTGAACCGTTGGTTGTTTTTCGAAAAAAGAGGGGAAAACATTTGGAAAAATCTTAATGATTTAGCCTATTAGTTAAAACGACGTAACATTTCTTCTGAGTGTATTAACTCTCCTAATCCGACTATCACTTATAATCTACGTGGAAAGATAATAACGTCTCAGAGAATAGCGATAATGGAATCATCACGCTCACTGTTAATCGTGATGATTAATTGTTTAGTGTGGGTTACCTTCAACTAAGATACTATCTGAGTTCTTTAGAAATTGTAACCCGATTATGCAAGGAACCTCTAACATCTAAGGACACCTTGAGTTTACCAAAGAAGTATACAAAAAGTCGAGGATGGGTAGAGGAAAAATGTACGCAGCGTACATCAAAAACAAGAAGTTCTGTGAACTTCCCTCGAGTAATACCCAGCCATTATTCATAGTCATCAAGCTAACATGGAATCTTCATATGAGACTTAAGAGACCACAACTTAACCGAAGACTTTTAGGGCCGAATCTGTTTCGACTGTCAAAACCCATTTAACACCTTACATGAAATTACTACGACCATTTTGGACAAACAAAGTGAAATTGCAGCGTATCCAATTCTTTCGAAAGTCCGTGCGATAATTTTAGTTGGTGATACTGTGATTAGACTAGTGAAAAGCTCTTAGAAAAAAGCAAAGTTAATTTTTAAAAAATTAACATTTGCACTAATTCATTGCATGAAAAAATAAAAAGTAGAAAAATAATGACTCTTAAAATCTAAAATGAACGAACTCTTGTTGAACTGCATATTATATTACATATTGTTTCAGCTATGAAGTTATGCAATCTGTTCAAAGAGGATTTAAAAAAAAATTAATTAATTAAAAAAAATAAAAAACAGTCATATACACACACTTCCCAGTTTCGCTCTCTCCCTCACTCTCCTCTATCTATCTATTTATTTAATTTATCAGTATATTAAAAGTGTTCTTGTATATGAAATCTGTCTATCTTGGTTTATGTTGGTGTGTTCTATCAGTCAATTTCTTTGTTTCGTTTCTCGTTGTTTCTCTCTCTCTCTCTCTCTCTCTCTTTCTCTCTCTCTCTCTATATATATTTTCTCTCTCGCTGTCTCTCTTACCATGTCAGTATATCTCTTTCTATCAGATTCTATATTTATGTTCTTTCTAGTTTTTCTCTTGTTCTAATTTTTTCTTTAGCTTTCTTCTCTCACTTACTATCTCTCTCAAGACTGCCTCAAGGTAAACCTTGCAGCTAGGTGTGAATGAATAGATCCTGAACAGTTTCCGGGATGGAAATCCGTAGCTTTTTCATTAAAAAAATACGACTACAGAGAATCATGTTTTGACTGGGTACTATGCAAGCAATATACCTATTATTATTATTATTATTATTATTATTTAATTTTTGCTGTTTTGCCCTATTATATTATGTTAATATCCTTAAAAGAACTGATGATATGAAGTTTTCTTTCTTCACGTTTTCTACCTCTNCCCTTTCCCTCTCTCTCACAATCGCTTGCACTTTCTTTTTTCTCTCACCGTCCGTCTTTTTTAATCACAAAAATTATCTTTTTTCCTTCTCTCCCTCTTTCTATTCCGTTTGTGAGTGCATGTGTTTTAAATTATCTCAATATTCAGATAATCAGATTGCAGAGGGTGCTGAAGAAAATTATTAAATCTTTCGTCATTTATCTTAGAAGCATTGTCCATGAAAAATTGTGTTACTACATTTAAGAAGAACTACATTTTTCTAAATTTCTTCGATAAACTTCTCCTTGAAAGTATAAATTTTATAACGGTACAATAGTCATTCGAACAAGTGAAATCCAGTTATAATTTGCGTGCCAATTAAAAGTAAGACTACACCAAGCTTAATGTCAAACAATTTATTTTGAATGCGTCAAACCTTGTACTTTTTTGATTTTGGGCAGTGCGATAAGTTTAATGGCTCAATTTTTAAATTGAACATTATCACGTCGAGTATTTCCAACAAGTACAATACAAATATAATTTCTTAATTTATTAAACAAATACCATTTAAGTGGATAACGTGAAGTGCTTATTTTTTGTTCTTCTTCCATGAGAGTGTGATACGAGTGTTTTTCCATCTTTAATTAAAAAAAAGTCAAATTAATCTAAATTTAGAGTAATAATTTATTAGACTTTTGTTTGATTATTTCGGATTAAAATTTATATTTTTTTGTGTAAACCGTTTTATGTATGTAACAGGCAATTGGAAATTAGATTGAAAAGCCAATTAAAACCATTATAAATGTTGGAACGCGCGGTAGCGTTTTTTTCATTTTATCTTTGTCCCTTGTGAATAGCTGTGCTAGTTATTTCTGCTTATTAAAACAACCACGTGTCCTAAAACAAAATCGTCGAATATAAGTTCGTACTTTCAGACGAAATTTTTTAGTTATAAATAAATAGTAAAAAAAAAAACTCAATTGGCATTTCACGGCTTTTCTTATTTAACTTTTTGAACCTTAATGGAACCTGGGTGTCGTAGCCAAGGCTCGGCGTCAATTGTTTACCAACATGGAAGGTTCATCGATCCTTGACAGCGACCACGAATCAAATATTAATCGGCTTTGAAAAAAAGAAAAAGAAATAATCAGGCCGTGGCGCCTATTTGCCTATCGATTTTCGATTTTTCATTCATGTCTATAAACATCCACTCTACAACCAGTGATTATTTTAACCCAGACAAGCCGTTTTGGTTTGGTGCTAATTGGCAGTAATTTTGTTTTATTTTTGCTAGTTTTATTCATCTAATTATAGGTAGTGCACCTTCCAGGTAAAAAGTTTCCACTTCCTTCCTTTATAAGAAAACAAAGTATGGTAGGTCTGCGGACAAAGTATTAGTTTTATTTGATGGATGGATTTCGCTGTTCGATACTACATTTTTCGTCAATACCTTTGGTTCGGTTTCGAAAAAAAACTATTGTACAGTTCTGAGAAAAGATACATTAGCATTGACAAAGAGACAATTGTAGTGTTCAGACTTATAAAAGTACAGGTGCAGACAGCCAATATTTGGTAAGTGGCTAAAAGAAATGGACGAACACTCTCGATCAAAATTTGGTATGGAAAAAGAAAGTAAATTAGGTTGTTACTGGCAAGTTTTCAATCTATTTTAAAGTCATCATCAGGGAAAAACAATCTTAAGTATGTCTAGAGATTGACATATTTAAGTTTTTTTACAGGCGATCTCAAATTTACTTTAAGACCGACTCAGTCCCAACATTGCCAAGGTATGTCATCTGTAGACATATTTAAGATAGTTTTTCCCTGTATATGGCCTTAAAATAGGTCAAAAACGTGGCAGTGGCAACTGAATTTACTTTCTTTTTCAAGACCGAACCTTGATCCAGTGTTCATGAGTGAAAAAGTGGTCGATACTTCTAATACTGATAAAAGAAATTGAAACTGGGCCGGAAAGGTGAATTGTACTTCTACCTTTAAGATTTCTGTTTATCCTCGATATAACTAAAATACTGATGAAATAAGAAATATACCTATATAAAAAATGCTTATTCATAAATTAATAATACAGCTAGAATTTTCTTTATTTCTAGAACATCGTTTCCTAGAAAATTTGTTCTCGAGAAATTTTGCTCAAAAACTGTGGTCATATAACTGAAGACATATAAGTTATGTTAAAAGTCTCAAGTCTTTATAGAGTGAGAGTTAATAAAAGTGTGTTAGCGTAACAGATTCCTCAAGTGAACAAAGAAGGAGGATTCTTAGAAAGAGCTGGTGGTCCGCTTGACATTCCTCCAACAGCCTGACGACGCTGACAGTCCGATTGGTTCCAAATTGTCTTATTATCCCTCTTCGGATCCTCCTTTTCTGTGTCCTTCGGCCGAATGAGTTGTAAACAATGAGTCCCTGACTCGTAAATAATAAGTAAGACTTCAAATTTCGTAACAGGGCCAGACCAACCTTCTTGCACCGCGATTTCTGAAAATAGACAAGTCGGCCTGAAAATACGATACAAATTACATAGATGAAATAGAAATGCTTCCTAGAGGAAATATGCTCTCCTAAGAATACAGATAAGGCTGTTTATTTTTGTGGAAGGACATTCACTGTTACTACTCTTTTTTATACATTTGTAAATTATAATCTTGATGAACACACGTTGATTTCAATCCTTTGTAAAAAAAAGTAAACTGTAAAACGCATCCTCATCGAAAATTTGATGCAAACCAAATATAATTTTTAAGTCAAGTTTAAATTCAATAAAAGAATATAGTCCAGTATGAAAATCTATATAGAATTAGAATTATATAAGACACTTTACATTCTCTTAAAATCACATCAACGTATGACAGATTTTATAATAAAATAAACAAAAATGAGTTGCATAATTAAATATCCATTACTGGCTCGATCCATTATGTTCTAACAAGGGAGTTTACTAATGTGTGGCCACCAATTTTTAAGAACATTTTTTGGTGATAGTAGATCGAAAAATATTACATGCCTGTCTGAGAGTTTTTGCCAATTGGCCCTAAGTTCAAAAACCAATTATACTACGTCAAATGTTATATATTTAGCAGCCAGCCATAATATGAGCACCATTGATATTTAAATACGTAATTTATGACCCATAAACCTATCAAAGTGGTTTAAAATATTTTTGTAAGAAACAAAGTTCATGTTTATTTTTCGCAATCCAAAAATCCCGTAATACCCATTTTTGAAAAATAAAAAATACATATTTTATATTCAATTTTTTCGCCGGTCCTGGTACATCGGATTTTTGTAAATCACAAAAATGTTTTAACTTTGAAACAACGTCACTAATTTTCAGAAATTTTATAGGGGTTTGGGGATGTTTTAAAACTTATTGGAGATATAAAATACGTGCGAGGTGCTTTTGTTTACTTTGTCCTCATTATTCTTATTTATAAAGGCATAAAATCAAAATACTGTAAACATAGAGTGAAAGTGGAAAAATTCAAAATTCTGGCGGTTGTAGTACTGTAGATATTGGACAAAACCCAGAGGTTTTATGAATTTTTAAGTGTGAAATCGGAAAAAAACAATTGTTATCGGCTAAATACAGTCCAAATAGGCTGATTTTTTATTGCTATAAAAATGCATATTTAAGGGCTTTAAAGAGTGCTTAAAATAAATCCGAAATTGTTTTTAAAAATTAAAAATGATTTTTGGCCTATCCTCTGGGCCTGTTAATATTTACACAGTAAAGGCAGCAAACCCTATTTAAATAAGAATGCAGATATATTTAATATCTAAGCTCACAGAGCATAGTAGAAAATTCTCCAACCGTTTTCTAATATTTTTCGACTTTATTTCTCAAAAAAGTTTTATTAAGTTCCACGACCTTAGTTTGTAAGTGTGTAAGCAAAGCCTTGCAAGGAAAATTCTCCGCAGGCTTTAAGTAAGAGCTAATGAACGACAAAACACAAATTGTGAATATTGGCCGGTTTGAATTTGAGTTTACAAACAAATCGATCAAACCGCGGTCAATGTTGAGTAGGTTATTCATTTATCTTTTTATATTTGCCAACGACAATAACTCATTATGCAAAACAAGCACTCTAATCTTACTATCAGGTTTTTTCAACACGTTCCATGCGTTGACTAAGTCGTCATTTGTCTTCTTTTGAACTGATAATTGTCGAAAACGCAGTCAGAGGTGAAAACACTTAACTTTCCCCACGGTGGCGGCAAATATCTTAATCGACTCGAGCAGGCTAGAATGTTGAGGAGCCATTTGAAATGAAAGTAAACTACCACGGGAGCGTAAGGGGGTGCTTTTGTCGACACCAGTGAAAAAGGGTAGATGTATAGGTCGATAATTGTTTCCCTGAGGTGAACTGATCCGAGTTTCAACCAGTAATGTTAATTAACTGAGCACGTTTTTTTTTTTAATTTGAAAAATAATCGTTTTAAGTCACGAATATATTCCCCACAAACTGAAGTAGAGAGAGAAAGAGAGAGAGAGAGAGAGAGAGAGAGAGAGAGAGAGAGAGAGAGAGAGAGAGAGAAAGGGAGTTTTTTTACATTTAAATGGTTGATGAAGAAAAGAAAATCTAAGTGTTCCGTGAAATAAATATTTCTTTATTTTAGCGTTTCGAGCTCATTAGCCTATCATCAGCAGCCCAAGAGGTCATTCTCCAATCCGAGTCGTACAAAGGACGATTAAACATACGCAACAACTTAGTTAGGTATGTGTGTATACATTTCAAAATTTCTGGATATTGAGTTATTAAAAAAAAAAACGTACTCACAAACACAACAGAAATAGAGAGAAAGAAATGGTAAGTGAGACACATTAGGAAAGAAAGAGAGAGAGCGAGGAGAGGGGAAGGAGAGAGAGAGTGAGAGAGAGAGAGAGCGAGTGAGAAAGAGGAAGAGGTAGAAAACGTAAAGAAAGAAAACTTCATATCATCAGTTCTTTTAAGGATATTAACATAATATAATAGGGCAAAACAGCAAAAATTAAATAATAATAATAACAACCATAATAATATCTCATATAATTATAAAATTTTATTAATTTTAATAAATAGGTATATTGCTTGCATATTACCCAGTCAAAACATGATTCTCTGTAGTCGTATTTTTTTAATGAAAAAGCTACGGATTTCCATCCCGGAAACTGTTCAGGATCTATTCATTCACACCTAGCTGCAAGGTTTACCTTGATACAAAGCAGATACGTAGGCGGTCTTTACGTTAAAACGGCATTTCAAACGAACAAACATAAAGCCGTGGAGTTTTTGAGTAAATCCCCTATAGATTAACGAATGCTAATGTCGCATGACTTGCGTCTTTCAAACCTTTGCCAAAATTCGTCACACGTCGAGACATTACTGAGGAAGGTTGAAAATATTTCAGATTCAAGTGGTCAAATAGGTCGAACTCTTGGCCAAATGTATGAAGGTCAAACCTACCTTTTCATTGAAATTCTTTTTGTTTATTATTATTTTATTTTATTTACTCACTTGGTGTTAATAATGCCATCAACCTCTAAGTTTTATCTTTAATTGCGATTAAATATTTCCGGGCCGTTAATTTACTTAAATTCATTTTAAAGGGATTTTTGTATAATTGAAAGCGTTGCTTATTCCACACATATACATGCGTACATACAGGTGCGCGCGCGCACGTGCGTACTGTGTACACATAAAGTGTACTAGCACATCCAGTTCATGAAACCTTATGAAAATTATGTATGTACTTAGAAAGAGAAAATGGGAAATAAAGCGAAAGATAAATAGCGGGAGAGGAGAGAGAGAGAGAGAGAGAGAGAAAGAAAGAGAGAGAGAAAGAGAGAGAGAGAAAGTGAAAGTAGACAAAAAAACCTACAAAGTTATTTGGTTTTTTACACGTATTTAATTGTTTAGATTCTGTTAAATGATTACAAACCATACACAGCCTGGCCTGTTCGAAAAACAGTAAAATCGTAAAACCTCCCTCCTGATCTAAGTGAACGAACCGTGTCTTGCTGTGTGCCATCTAGTTTGGCACGGATTTTGGACCTCTTCCAATGAACGACTTCGGGCAGTTAGCGTGGACAATGGGAAAGCACCTAACCAATCGCCAGTTTATATTTGTCCATTTATACCTTCAGACGGAAAAAAGTGGGCCGGTTCGAATGACATTCATAATGATAACAAACAAGGCCGAGAGCTAATGAATTAAATAATGATCCGTTCATCCCAATAGTTGACCTCATAACCGAACAGCCAACCTTCAAGCATTGTTTACCCAGAAAAAAATCAATGTAAATTGCATTGTGATTATACTTCGTTGCAGTAAGTCTAATTGGACAATTTCTTGCTGGGATAATAGACTTGAAATTGTTGAATCCATTTAATCCTGGGCTTTAAAATAAAACAAAAATCTGTACATCTAGTGAAGTTTAAAATCACAAAGATGCAAAATTGGAATAAATACAAAAAATGTAACACATATTTTAGCATAAACCGTCGAAAAATATACCTGAAATTATTGAACCGATTTAAGCGTGGGCTTAAAAAAAACGAAAATCTATACAAAAATTTATTAGTTTTTTTCTAACCTACTAAAGCAAAATGACAACAACTAAGTTTCCCTTTATTCCTTAATTCCTTAAGTAACTAATATCGACATTGATTTTTTTTTCATTAAAATAAAAGCTTTAATATATTCAATAGAATTTACTTATTCAATGAGCCTATTATAGGTGTAATGATCTTTAAAAAAGCATAATTTTTTATGCGTTGTTAAACGGCATGTTTCAATGAGAGATGATTATGTAGCATTGAATAATATCTATGGATTACAGCTGATATCGGTTAATTCATGGACGAGGAAACGTAGTTTCCGGTAGCTCCAGAGTCTGACTTTAGTAGGCAAAACATATAACTGAAATTTTTCCATCCGTTTTCTGCGTGATGTTGAAATGAAATTTGGTCATCATTGATCATTTGGTCTGCCCCTCTTCTTACTATCGTGGTCTTTCAACCTACTAAAGCAATATGAAAACAACTAAGTTTCCCTCAATTCCTAAAGTAACCGATATCAATATTGATGTTTTTCCTCTTTAAAATGGAACATTTAATATATTCAATCGAATTTACGTTTTCAATGCGTCTGTTATAGGTGAAATGATCTGGCCTGTATCAATGTCCATCAACATAAAACTAAAAACAAAATAGTTGAGCTTTAAAAAACCAAAATATGTTTCTTTTATAAAAGTGCGATCATCAGTTTTATTCCTAGTTTAATTGTTAACTTATGCCATTGTGCAAGTGAAGTGTTCTTTAAAGGTAAATATGTGATTGCCTTTTAAATTACACTCATCTCCGGCCTAACTCCCACGACATTATGCATAAGCGCATGCAATACAATTCTACTGAAAAAATTATGTTACCTTGAGAAAAGAACTCCCTGGGAACTTAATAAAATTCATCTCTTTGCACCAATACGGTTTGTCTTCGATTAGCATTCCTAAGTGCATTATGCTTTTTTCGATTATTTTAATTGGCAGTCATCATGGTTTCAACAGTCTGTATATTACAAACGTTATTCGTTTATCTTCATTCAGTTTTACAGATGAACGTATTCCATTTTTTTCATAATACGTTTTTTTATTGATTTACCGACGTAACGATTAATAAAAAAATTAATAAAGCCCATCATTCCTCAAAACCCTCCCAGCCCAAAAACTTTGTTTTTTCTAAAGATCATAAAGAGCTAAATTAACTACTTATTAGCAAAGTTATTTGAATTGAAATTTGAATGAAACATCCTCAATAATTCCTGAAATATAAAAAACTCTATGTTCAAGAAACAATCCAAAACTTTTTTTTAATCATTTACCTTATATTAAAGTGAAATAAACAAATCAATAAATCCATTGATGCTTAGTAAACTTTTCTGCATCAAAGTTTAAATTCTTTTCATGGAAGTTTTTACCTACTCCCCTATAGTTAAATGTATGTAGAGAAAGTGCTTAACCCAAAAATTCTTAACAACTTAATACAGAAAAGTTTTTATACCACTAATTTTTATGCAATTACTGAAGGTGAACTGAGGTAGACCGTTTCTGATGCCCATATAAGCTCCCAAAATCTTAATGATTATTTATAAAATTTAGTTCAACTTCACTTTTTTTTAACAAACGAAAGATAAATAAAAATTAGCAACTGCTTAGCGACTTTCCTCATGTTAATAATTCATTGACAATTTTCTAAATACATTGTTGTAAGAGTCAATTTTAAGAATTGTGTGACATTTAGAAGTAGAAATTTGTAATGTTAAAAATTGTATTAACTTTTATTAATGGTTTATCAGCATAACTTTAAATTTTATATTAAATGGGCTAAAGATGAATTTTATTTTTATCGATTCACCATTACTCAGCATTTTTCTATATTTAAATACTGATTTTAATAATTAGGTGACATATATTTGATTAACGAAATGTAAAACGATTTGGAAATGTCAGTTTTCAACATCTAATGTAATTCAATTAATAATGATGAACTTAAATGTATGTGAGTCTTAATTTTTACCTGATTTAAGTATTTTTAGATAGGTATAAAAATTCTTATGTAGTAATAATTTCGATATCAGTTCGTTTAAAGGAAAAAACATATATTTACATGTTTTCTTAAGTATTAATTAAAAAATTGTTTTGAAGACTGTCTCAATGTCTTTTAAATCAAGGTTTCATTAAAATTGCTAATGCAAGTTATTTTTAATTTATTTACCACTTTTGTTTTTATTAATTTATGCTCAAGAATAACATGCAGTTTCAGGAATTTCCAACTTGATGATGAAAACAGATATCCTATTCATAGATAAGAATTTAACCTATTAACGAGATATTTACAAATTATACAGATTTTATATCTGCATTTATGTTCTTGAATTACACATAATTTTTACACGTGTGTAATTTTTTTATATACCTGTTCGTCTGCCAATATGAACGTTTGATGCTTCCAATATGATTCGATGTCTCCATCCGTGACAACTTTACTTAAAAAATATAGGTTTTTATGCGTTAAACGGCTTGTTTCAATGAGAGTTGATTATGTAGCATTGAATGAATATGCATCACAGCTCAGGTTAGTTCAGGACGATGAAACCTATAAAATTTCAGATAGCCCTAGAGTCTGACTTTAGCAAGCAAAACATAACTGAAATTTTTCCATCCGTGTCTACGGGATGTTGAAATTACATTTGGTCATCATTGGTTATTTGGTCTGCCCCGCTCCTTACTATTTTGGTCTTTCAGACACTTTCGGCATTTCAACTTCACTGTTGTATTTGTGTTTTCTGTGTTGTCAAGTCTCTTTCATACAGTCGTGAAGGATGGGATGCATGGACAATAAGCGGCGTTATCTTTGTTTATCGGTGCCTTTAGTGGATTAGATATGTTTTGTTGTTATGTTTTTAATATTGTTCCCATCGGTCTTTGTTCTTTTTAATTGCCGTAGTAACTTGAATGGTGTAAAATGTGTATGGTGTTTATGAACTTTTTAATGTTAAAATTCGAAGTATATTCATGTTTTATCCTTTTTGTACGTCGTATAGTTTCATGCTTGTCGGAATTATTGAGGGTTCGTGATGATTTTCTGGGAGATGAGTCGAGTAGTTTGATTTTCTGCCATTCTTCCGTTATTTTACGCAGTTTACTATATTTTTTTGGGTTAAGTGGGATTGTTTGTCAATATTTGTCTTACATTAGTAGTTTTCTGGATCTATATTTAATTTTGCAGAACCTCCTCTGGCCAGTTTGTCTGCCTATTTGTTACCCAAAACTACCACCAAACTAGGTCTTATAGTACATTGATTATTAGGTTTTCCTAGGTTTTGGAGGTTTTGGTTGTATTCAATGATTAGTTTGAATGTGATTTAATTTCGGATCGGCTGAGGATTTTCGTATCAGTGTAATCACTTTTAAGATTTTTTTATGCAAAATCATTATAGTACGTATTTAAGCTTGAAAAACCAAGGTGTGCTTTCCAAGTGAGTTTGAAGGCTTATATTTTGTCTTCCACATAAGATTCCTGGCCTGGTTTCTTCACTGGTTTTAGAGCCATGTGTATATCATATAATTAAGTGTACTTTGCATCTGATTTCTTATTTGCATTTATTATCTCTTTGCTTACTTAGTTTATATATTGTAGCGAATGATGTTTCCTTGGTTATAAATAATCAATGTCCATTTCAAAAAATGGGTGTCTCGTTTCATTTGTTATTGTTGAATGCCCGAAACCTTTAGCCCCGTGAGTGTGTTTACAATTTAAATTAATTTTCCCCGGAAAAAAGTTAAAATTAGAAAGAGAGAGTACCTATCAGTTACCTTCACTTTTGCTGTATGCTTTTCATTTTTGATTCGATTGTTTCTGTAACGGTGGTTAATTGGCAAAAATAATAATGTGTGGTGATTAGTGACCGTTAATCGATAATTATTCAAAAATCGTGAGATGCGGTCTGGTGTGATGTAGGTTTCAGAAAAACATTTTCTTTATCCCTTTAGTGCCCTCTCAGCACGACACGCAAGAATGGCACAATTACACAGAAGACAAACACTTTGAGCTCTGAAGATGATCTCAATAAAGATCGAAACGTTGGCACGATAAGAAAATGTTTTTCTGAAACCTACATCACACCAGACCGCATCTCACGATTTCTAAATAATAATAATATTTTATTTTATTTTTACATTATTATTGACCTTGCAATACTTCTTTCTCTGTTTACTCCACATTTATTCATGTTGCGACTATTATATATATTTCTTTTAACAGCAGCTAATTGAGGGAACCACAAGCTATTAGTTAGGACAGTAGTCTAGCACGTTCTAGAATCAAGTGTTTACGTAGATGTGTTTACTGCCGGTCAACAGATGAGGTCATCCTCATCTCTCATAAATTTGTCCTTTTTCCTTGTCTATTTTTCTCTTTCTGTGCCTTCCTGACAGCTCACGGCTTGGTGGACAACGCCCACCCCTTTGACAATAAGAAATAATTTCAGAAATGTCTTCTCATGAAATCATTTATACATTGAAAAACAGGTCATTGTTTTAAGTATAAATATTTAACGAGAAAACACGATTTATTGAATGTGTGTCGAATCATAATGAATTTATGTTGATTAACAGTGATTTCAATCTTTACTTAACTAATAAATTACTACATTAATCAACTCATTCTGTGAACGAATTTGGAGATGATATCATTTCCATGTTTTGCACGCAAATAGCTTATAAGTTTAAATTCGTTCTGAAATAAATTAAAAAGGTTTAGAAAATAAAACTATATATAAATACAGCATTATTCACGCTCCCTCTGCCTAATTATAAATGATTTATGCAATTGTTTAGTCAGAAGTTAATTTTACTATATTTACTAACCTTTTTTACAAAAATATTATGAGGAATTATGTGTATGGACGTTCCAGCCAATTAATATTATGTAATCCTGGTTACGACATTCCTTTAAGGAGACTTTTCTCGTTTAATATTTTCTAACCTGATGGGAAGATATTTGTACATTATCAATTCTTCTCTTCCTTCTTATTGTACTGAAACTTTGAATAGCTAGGGGGAAACCAGTATAGTGATAATTTGATGACTGCTTCAGTCATATTACGCAGCAGGTGCAATGGCCATGAAGTTCCTTTATATTGGAAGTAAAGGAAGAAAAAATCTTCATTTTAAATGCAAACGGAGCATAAAAATAGCCATCAATTTTATATTTATAAAAAAATCAATAAGTATTCCATGGCCGTTTTTTACTCACTGTTTGTCTATCATGGAATTTAGTCTTGACCTCCTGCTAATTCCTTTTTCGATTGAACTGAAATTGTTTTGGTTTAATGAGTTTAGCATGACCGGAAGAGAATTGTAATTCGAAGGTCCCGGACCTGGCGAATATGGTGGATGATGCAGCAACTCACAGCACAAAAGCAAGAATTTTTGCCGCATCACCCACGAAATATGCCTTGCGTTATCACGAATTAGAACGTGGTCGTTTCTTCTGATCCTTTTTTTTCCTAGGTCCTAATCCTCTTTTGCATAATATTATTTATTCCCCTGATGCTTTTTCTTTAAATATATCATCTTATGAAAATTCACGATTGTTTTATCTCTTAACCTTTCAAAATATGGTTCATTTTAGCAGTTTCAAACCTCACAAAAAATAAATCTTCAATATTTGTTGGTTAAAGTTCCAAGTGGGCAAAACCTTTGTTGGTTAAAATACAACCGAACTATTTACAGTATGAGGATCTGCTATCTCCCAAATGGCATGCAGAACCTGTAGAATCTGGTCGTCCTCGTTGTTCTTTGTTTTTCATTGAAAAATCGTTTCCCTTGGCCTCTAAATTCGGCAAATACTTCTGGAGCTCAACCGCTCCCTAAAAATCTTTTTCGCCTCTTGTCTAAAATATTCTGAAAACGATAAGCAGAGCAAATAATGTTCTAAAAAACCAAAAATAAGAATAAATAAGGCTGACTGAAACCGAGTTAAAATACTTTAAACGGAAAATATATGTGTGAAATATTGTCGTTTGGTTTGACCCCTTGTCCGTGACACTCAATGGTTATTTGATCGTTAAGCCATCCTTTAGGACAGGAATTACTTTTCTATTACTTTACTTTGCCACTTACAAGATCAATGAGGGAAGAAAAAAGGGGAACCTCTTTCGCCAGTCCTATTAATAGTGTTTTGAAGCAAATGGTTCAAACCATGCATCTGGAAAGAAAAGGAAAAGTGGTCATAGCATGATGAAGGGAAAAGACTTATCTGCGATTTGCAGATGATGTATTATTTTTCACTAAAATCTTTGAAGCTTTTACACACAAACACACACACACAAACACACACACACACACACACACACACACACACACACACACACACACACAAACAAACAAACAAACAAAAGACCTGGAATAAGCAGATGAAATCATATACCTAGGACTTGTAAGGTTCAAGGATGGAACGGAAAGAGAAATAGGAAGAGGTAAGTTCAGTTTGCATTCCATGCCTTAATTATGGAGCACAGACATGGCCTTTCACAAATTAAATGCTACCCAAGTTGGAGGCAAACGAGAAAGCTACACTGACAGGCAAAAATTCCACCCACTTTTATTAATATAACTTGATTTGTATATATTTTTATATATTAGTGTAGTTTCACGTTTTTAACATGAGTCTTTGTCTAAAAAAGAACAAAAAAGTAAATTGCTAAGGGAAATGGAAAACGGACAGATAAAATTTGATTTAATTAGATTTTTAATTAACCTTTCAATATCACGTACTTCCTCCTCTTGCCTTAATTACACCTCGAAGTCGCCTCGGCATAGTTTCTACGACATTATCGTGTATTACCATAGGATTTCATCGAGGATAGGCAACGCATGATGTTCCAAAATGTCATCCTCATAGCAAGTGGCCGTCAAAGACACTCCACGAACAACAAACGACTCTGTGCAAGTCCATTGAAATTTCCGCCTACACCATCACTGAGCTACGTTGAAAAGGTTGGCTCTGGGAAAAATTACAGGCTTTGTACCTTTCATTTCGCCTTCTCCACACTCTTCCACTCCCATATGGAGATCGTACAGCAAAACTAACTATATTCATCTGTAAAAAGTTCAACAGAACAATCGTCCAAAGACCCATGGCTGTGATCTCGGGCAAATGCGAGCAGTGCAACGCTGAGTGTTCTGGTCCATACTGACCAGATCAATCCATACTGATTTTATCTTCTTCGAGCAGCTTGTTCAAAAATTTGGACTCTTCGAACTTCCTGGAGCTTATGAATCGCTTGAATAACATAAGGTGTCGGTTTCGCAAAATTACCCTTGGGAATCCAGAACCGGGCCTTCTACGGTAGGACCCAGTTTCTCGTTGAAACGTCCATCATCACTAAATGCCACACCACGAGCAACATCCTCAGCATTGGAATTTTTGAGTTTAAAAATTGAAATTAAGATAACAAAGATGAAAACTAAACAGTTTATTGCTTCAGAATCCAAATGAGACTGAATAAACATTTAAAAGTCCTTTTTTTCTTTTTTCTTTTTAATTGGCCTTTGCTTGAAGACAATTGGCACAAGAATAAAGAGGTATATCACACCAAATCATCACTAATCTAAATTATAATTAATTAAGGTTTTTAGTCGAGATAAAAAGTCAATGGATCGAGCGGGATTCGAACCCACGATCTTCGGCTTGATACGCCGCTGCTCTACCACTTGAGCTATCGTGACCTCGATCCACTCGGACACCAACTTCCCATCTCACCTGCCGAACGTATAAATTTTATTATCACATCGTACACGTTTTGGGTGCTATGACTCAGAACAGCTTTATATTTGAAAGGTTTTTCGAGCAGTGTTATCATATACAATTCGTATAACGTAATCTCTCTTTCTTTATTATATTTTTACAGGACATCACTACGTGTTCCAAGCTATCCTTTTCCTCGCATACGGAATACTTGTCCGATTTTTTAAAAATATGCGCCACATAAACCGTGATTCGATCTGAGTCTAATCATTGTTGTACAATCACTCTTGGTAAGGCGGTACTGATCAAACCAAGATCTTTTGTGGGCAGTTGGGTTGATATCTAAGTAGAAGGCTCCAGTCGAATACGTATGAATACGTATTAATCTTTTGGTTCCATTTTTCAAATATTTCTTTTTTGGTCATGGTTTTTGCTTCTTAGACTGGAAGTAGAACGTTCAATATTTCGCCTTCTCTTACTATTATTTTTGGCCAATCTATCAACAACCTCATTTCCTTAGATACCCCCGTGACCACGTACCCAGAAGAAATTACATTCTACATTTTGTTTTAATAATTTTTGTGCAATTTCCATTGTCTTACTCACTTGATATGTACAATTGTATTTCATAGAAAAGTTTTGGGTACTATCTATTGAGCTTTTACGTTTAGTTTTTAGTTCCACGTTAAGTGGGCTACAACTTTTACTGGGCAAAGGAGAACTTCTGCTTTAACTTTTAACTGCTTTAATTAACCAGTACATTTTCCGGAATATGATAGTGGGCTCATCAATCTTTTTTGACGTGTGTTTTCCATCGCAATTGTACTGTCATATCAAAATATTTGCCTTATTGGCGCATGGAATTGTGAGATTGTTAAGATTGGGTATATTTGAATTTTCCAGTTGGTGCAGTCCACATGTTCTGATTTTTAAGCTTTAATCTTCTTAAATTAGGCCCTACACTGAAGATGGTGAATTAATGAACCGCGCACGTCAGATCAAAACAGCGAGGGTAGGCAGACGAGGATGATCGGTAACGACAGGTCCATCATCCCGAAGAACACCAGAGATCACATCATTTAAAGCATAAGCAGGTTAAGACTGTAAAATCTCTAGGATTTTGAAATAACTTCCTCAAAGTTAAAATACTTAACAATGTAATATATAAATTAATACACCATGCATGAACAAACGTCTATTTTTAAATATTGCGGCTCGTTTATTTTATCTAAAGATGTTGTTATCTTTAAATGTGACAGTTTTGTTTATTGTGATGCCGTAATGGGATTGAAACGATACCGTGGTCATCAAATGACCTAGTTACGGTGAAACAGCAATTATTAACGAGACGAAAAATCACTGTCCGTCTGAATAATTTAGAAAATGATTTGAAGTTTAATAGTTGTACTAGATAAAATCAAAACAATAAACTATTTCAACGCCGATTTATTTAATGTACAAAAATACACCTTTTGTCGTTTTGCGTTATCTATAGAGTTGTTGACTTAAGATTAAGTAGATATCAATGGTCACACCTGGAAAAAACCGACCAGGCGGAATATTATTACGATTGCCCTTGAACTTCGGGTGAAAGTTGGACCTAGTTAGGCACCTGTATGATGCTTGTTCTATATCGTACCAGCGGTCGGGTACTTCTATTTGAAAGATAATAAATGCTATGAAAAAAAATTTTTTTTAATAAACAAGAAAGAACAAGACGCACGTTAACAAATCTAACTTGTTTGGTACTCATTCTTACAAAATAAATTGTATTTTAAAAGTAAGTGCCTTAAAAATTACCTATTTGTGTGTTATAATGAGATTGTTAAAAAATAGAAAGTGGAAGGCAAGATTGAATAAGGAAAAACCTTATCCAGTGTACATTTACATTAAAAAACCAGTCTTGCCCTTCACTGTACATCAGGAAAAAGGAGCTTCCGGCTTACTCCCAAATCAGATACTTAGGACTATGACTGGTCGGTATATTGACGTGGAATCCCCCACACACACACACAAGTTCTATGACACAACAACAGAATTGCGAAGACTTTTCTAACCGAAATCTGTTAGGCTTTATACCAAGCGCAGTTCTGCTGTTACTGTATGGTTCCGCCAAGCAATAAAATATCTAGCGCATCAAATCCTTTCAAAAGCCGTCAAAAAATTGTCTCCTTTCTACGTCACTAACCTCGCTGCACACCGGGGGTGCATCACTTTATGTACACCTCTTTGTCATTCATTTTGTCAACGAACTGATAAGATCCCGCATCCAAAATTTCCACACCAAGTTTCAAAAGTTCCTAACCATACTGCACAAGCCATCTACGCTTTTCCATCTTAAGAACCCGCCACGCTGGTCTCGTTTATCGTATAAGAGGTCCAACACAAGATTTTTGGTGCGGTTTTCTGCAAGGCAGAAAACAAATAGTGCAAATTAACAAATCCACGCGAAGAAATGTGATATGTAGAGTACCACAAGGATTAATTTTTGGGCCCCATTTTATTTGTTGTTTAGTTTGACTTGACTTTTATTTTTACCTACTGAATACGATTAATAACAATAGACTGCTAACTTGCTGATGACACAAGATATGACGGTTGGATATTGACCCACCTGATATAACTAATGAAGATGGCTTTAGCATGAATAGTTGATCAAAAATAAACTTGAATTTCTATGTCTTTAAGATCTCAAAGGCAATAAATTACAAACAATCGATAATAAGAAAAGAGTTGTTCAACCTTCGGCGTTCCTCCTCAGGCTTAAAAATTTTTAAATAAAATTTAACATGAATGAGAAATAGAGGATGATGATAGTTTGACAATAAAAGAATCATTAATCTTCCTTTCATTTTTCCAAAATTATAACAATGAGATAAATGACCCATTAAACTATGGAGAAAACGAGATTTCACAAATTATTTGACTAAATGGCCAATAATAAAACGAAGATAAAGTTAAATTTAAAACTAATTTTAAACCTATATACAGATGAAATGAGATTTTTTAGAACAGAAAAACAAACAAAATCTTTACAGCTACGAAACTTTATCTTTGTAGCAACTCTGATATCAACATATTCATCAATATCAGTGATTTCTATTTTTATTTTATGTATTTTTTATTAAGTAAATACTTTTATATCATCATCAAGATTTATCAATGCCAACCCATGGCAATCGCAATTTATCGACCACAACCTTGAGAGGATGAGATGATTTTTGTTTTTGCAATTAAACTGGTCTTCCTAGAAATCTGTGCAGTATGATAATGCCTTACCACAAATATTCATCATGGGGCAAGCTGAATTTTTTTGAAAAAGGAAAAGGAAGAGATTTAAGATAAACACAATGGATAAAATATTTTTCTTTCAATAACAAACATAGTCATGCTTCAAAATATAAAATAGTTTAACAATTGTTATAACTAGATACAAATTAATATAAATAATTAAATTAAACCATTATTAAATCAGTCTTTAGTTTCATTTTTAAAATGGTTTTCTGTTTATAAACATGGTAAGGATGATCAATAGGATAGCAGAACCTCTTCACATTCACCTAAAACAAAAACGGTTAAAATTTTTACCATATACCAAATACGAAATAATAAAAAATGTAAATAAACGTCAGAATAGAATTTATTAATTCTAATATAATTGGATATATTTTAAATTGAGAATTTGTCAAACAGTAGTAATAAAAATAACGACGGTTATTTTAATGCTAAACTAATCTGATTACTGACAGCTTTAAGTTATTATTCTGCTAGTCAAATGTAATTAAATTGAGTATGGGATAACAGGAAGACCATAATTTAGATAAATGAATGTCATATAATACGAAAAGCACACTTGATACAAAACTGATGTTCCTTTGGAATTTTAACTATACGTACAGTGAATATATAAATTACAGAATATATAAGTTCCTGACCAGTAATTTAATTTGTTTTCACTTTTATGGAAAACATTCGGAAGAGTTTGAAAAATTGCTCCTTATTAAACCGATATTACCTTTAATCATAGAAACTGTTGGCAATTTTAGGGGAAGATGTTTTCATTTTTCGCCAATTGACTTAACATCTTGTTTCGGACAGATTATTTCTACAGATATTCTTTATTACAAATTATTTACTTTCCAATCATAAGTTTTTGCTTAGTATAAAAAATTAAATACGTACCTATAACTAAGCTCTCAAAAGAATGTTTCCTTGTTTATAACAACAAGAATCTTTCAATGAAGAAAATAGTTTAAGTCGTTAAAACTTAAAACTTAAAAATAAATAATTAACAATGTTCTCTTCGAATAAAAGAGAATTTTTGTTAATTGTATTATTTATCTGTTTGTTTATCTCTTTCTCTTCTCATTTCATGTCTCTTTCCCTATCTCTTTTGTTTTTCTCACCCTTTCTCTCTCTCTCTCTCTCTCTCTCTCTCTTTCTCTCTCTCTCTCTCTTTCTTTCTCTCTCTTTCGTTCTTTCTGTCCTATCTAAATTAAAAATATGTAGGAACTGATTTTTTTTTTACCAGGGTATTTCAACTACGAGGTTATGTGAACCCTCGGGGTGCTAATGTTTTTGAAAAAAGACCATTTGTGAATATGCCGAGTTCGAATGCAGGGCCGCTGGATTCGAACCGGGGACCATTTACCTTACAGTGATGAGCGCCGTGTCAACGCCTAAACCGTTGCGGCCACCGACGCCCCCTGAGTTAATTTTAAAACTAATCAATGGAGTTAACACGTGAAATATGAAAAGGAAAAACATCCTCATAGCTGGTTGTAAAGAAGGAAATTCTCAAAACCTCACACTTTCTAAGTTTAGATTTACTATTGTATCTTCTGTATTGTAAATTTTCCAATCATCGTTTGTTTTGTAATTCATCCAGGCTCTGAAAATGATCCGAATAAAGGTCGAAACGACGGCAAAGAAATGAAAAAGCTGTTTTTCTAAACTACCTCATTCTTGACCTCTCCTCACGAATACAACAAATTATAAAGGACACATTTTATTCAAACTGAAATAAAAAACATTTCTGTTAAAATAAATACTGCAATTTTTTTTTGTTAGCTAACCAAAATTGCAATGAGTATTAATTTTCAAATGTGGGTATTAATAGTGAAATGTGGCGTATTCAAATTAAAGTTACATGAAAAATGATAATAGGTATTATACCAAATGTTCAGGAGATATTCTATATCTAGTCTGATAAGATTATTTTTAAATGAATCGACTAAATTTTCATAATTTTTCTGAAATAATTTCAACTCAAGAACTAATAAACTTTGTTTCAATGTAATTTTCTTTGGTAAAGCATTTTGGTTTTGCGATTACTACTCCAAAACAATTGCAGTAAGACGACAGTACTTCGTTTATGTAAATAGGTTGTCTTGTGTTTCACTGATTAACATGGACGGTTTCAAATTGTAGATTTTAATGAATATCACTTTCAAAGACGTGGTGGTAAATTTAACTATGATGGAAGGTAGATAATTTTCTTTTACAAATTTCTGACGATACATGAGATCTACTATACGATCATCAAGTTCAATGTTAATTATATTAGAAATATATTTTCTGAACTAGAAATGCTATCTCTTATTAGTATTTATGAATTAACATTGTCATTGGGAATTCGTAGACGCTTCATGCCAAGGATTTTACCTAATATTTTAGGAGTATGTTTTCTTTTATAATATTTATGATAATAGTTTTACAAACCTTAATATCTTTTTCAAATATTGAACACATTTTTTTTCCTTTCTTTTTTAAAATCTGTTAGTTCTTCTTTCCTCCAGACACACTGCCCTAATCTCACTAGGACACAATGTAGAGAAAGAGAGTGAGTTATTGAAAGAAAGTTAGATGGATAGATGTATAGATAGGTATATAGATAGAAAGATAGATAAATAGATGGAGAGAAAGAGAGAGAGAGAAAGAGGAGAGAGCGAGCGAGAGAAAGAGAGAGAGAGAGAGAGAGAGAGAGAGAGAGAGAGATTTATTAAGGAAAAGGAGAAAGAGAGCAGACATATAAATAAAATTTTCTAAATGTTTTGATTTGGTTTTCCGTTAGGACGAAAGCATTTATAAAAAAAGAAGATTTATGTTTTTAGTATAAATCTTATTTCCATTTTACAGTTACTGTGTGTGATCAAATTTCAAAATTTCTGAAGTAGTAGTGAGATTATATTGATTGAAATTTAGTAAGAAGGGTGGTGCATAGATAGCACTGGAGTTTATCGGTAACAACGCAAGTGGTATGGCCGGCCACGGCTGATATGCCAAGTTGGCGATACTAGCTGGACAGTGTGAAGGATTTAATTATATATTTTATATCGTTAAATTAGATATGTACATATTGTGTTTTATCTCACCGCATTTAAATATTTATATCCCAACGTTTGCAGTGTCTAAACTTCGTTGTCCTGTAAGAAGTACGCGTTCCCTCTGTACATGTTGAACAAGTGTTTGTATGTGAAAACGAGGAACAACGCGAAGACCATGAAGATCATGTACAGGAGCATTACCTCGACGCAAAGTTCCGCGTACGCAAACATCACGGACGATCCGACCTGAGCCGAAACGCTCGTAAAACCGCACTCAGCACACTTCTCGAAAACAGGGGACAGTTTATTCCCACGATATCGATTAATAAGAGGGACTAGCAAAAGACCATTCGCCGATTAGTCACACGGTCGACAATAGCGAGGAAACTCAAGGTTCGCCGTTGTAAATTAGGCTTTTTTGTCGAGCAAATCTCTGATTTTTTCAGCTTACATATTTGTTTTTGAATTCATAATTGCATTTCGTATTTTTTTATC
The DNA here is from genome assembly GCF_000648675.2 of Cimex lectularius. Lineage (NCBI taxonomy): Eukaryota > Metazoa > Arthropoda > Insecta > Hemiptera > Cimicidae > Cimex > Cimex lectularius. Next base: position 922,910 of record NW_019392735.1, read on the forward strand.
AATTTAAAATACTAATATTGTACTAGTTTTCTCAATTTAAAAAACAACTTACATCGTTTTCAAACAGAACGTGATAAACTTATAGTAGGCTAAACCCGCTATACCTGCAGGACTTGAAACTAAGCCGTTTCCCCTCTGTGATTAAAAATCGGCCCAGCAAAAAGTGGCAGGTTTCTCATTTTTTAATATATAATAGACAGCTAAATTAAATCCATTGCATTTATTCAAAACTTTCTAAATTAACCATATGAAAAAAAGTATATTCTTGCAATTATACGAATTCTACACAGACAAACGAGATAACAAACCAAAACACATTTTATTTGGCAGGGTTGGTTTGGTGTATTAATTAGCCTTTTGAACTTCAACAAACCAGCCAACCCAACATAATTAATGGAATAGCCAGCAACATCAATTACAAATAAATTTAATTTTCGATACACAATATAAAATTCAATATGTTCAATTATTACTTAATAAATTTTGAAAGATTGTGAGAATTAGACATTTTAATCAAAGTATTTGTACTCACTCAAATACTTTGATTAAAGCTCAAATTTCTATATTGTGTACATCATTGTATAAATTCATATTCATATCTGATACGTATTTGTATAATTTAAACAATGTTTATAAATCCGAGGCCCTGAAAATGATCTCAATGAAGATCGAAACGTTGGCACGATAAAGAAAATGTTTTTCTAGACCCACATCTCACCAGACCGCATCTCACAATCTGTAATAATCATTAATTAACGGCCACTAAACACATGCGTTACTTACAAAGGTAAAAAATTTTTAATNCACGAGCGGGATTCGAACCCACGATCTTCGGCTAGCTACGCCGCTGTTCTACCACTAGCCGAAGATCGTGGGTTCGAATCCCGCTCGTGCCATTGCCTTTGTTATCTCAACTAAAAACCTTAATTAATTGTTATATAAATAAAATACTACTAATCAAAGCGTAGTTGTTCAAAGACTCATTGAATCTATTGAAATAATTGTATTCTCTTTAATCATTTTGATAAAGTTTTCAGTGATTAATATTCAAGCAACAATTTTTTAAATTAATATTTAAAATATATTAATTTATAAAATATGTTAATTTTTTCTCAAGAAACTGAGAATAGTGTATTTAAAATTTGGCCATTATCTATCATTTTGGTCGGCATTTTTACGCTGGGTTGGTCTCACAGGTTGTAAATAAAGTTTATACAATAAAAAAACTGTATAATATATAACAAATAAACTATCGGTTCGATATAAAAACCTGTTCATACATACGTCCATTGTGACATTTTTTTTTTAATTGTCCGCTGGGTTCGAACCTGGGGACCCTTATCATACAGTGATATATCAGGCGTGTCAACACCTTAACCATTGTTGCGACCGACGCGGGCGCCCCATTTTTAAAATTTTTCTGTTTTGATAAAAAATTCACATTTATCGCCCGTTAATTTTAATGATTCGACAAAGAAATTTAGATTAAATGTAAATGGCCGATCTTCTCTGTTTTTATTATCAAAATATATAAAAAAGCAGTCGTTTTCATTAAAGATGTATTCTTCACTCTTGTATATGAACATGATAGAGATTAACTATTTACAAAATAATTTTTGACAACAATATAGAACTAATGAGTAGTATTTTTCTATACTAAAAAATTTCCAACAAACAACACTAAATTTCTAGGCAGTTGATTCCATATAGAGAGCGAGTATGCAAGCCACCAACCATGTACTATGAAAATTGCCCCTGAGCATTAAATCAGGCTTTTAAGTCTGATGTTTTACTTCGCTACATGTCTGTAGTTACTTTTTAATGATTTGGAGTTTTTTGGTTGAGCGAATATACATAATATCACACTTACACTAGCTCCAATAGCTAGGACTACACCTAAACAGCAGATTGACGTGGAATCCCCACACAGGACTTAAAACACAAAGACTTGGNTATAAGGCGTCGGCTTCTTTGAGGTGAAAAGAGCCGACGAAAAATAGAAATTATGATGGTTATAAATGGTGGTAAATAAAATTTGAGCTTATAGCTCATCATCAGGTTGAAGGAGTTCTACAACCTGATAATGAGCTCGAATTCCGGATCGTTGGAAACAACTTACTGTGAGTAGGAACTATCTTTTTAAAAAGAGAGTCAATAACGTTATACAAGAATTAACTGTGACATACGGAGTAGAAATGTGGAGGTTCTGCCAAGCCATCTAACATCCAACTCATCCAATCCTTCCAATCAAAAGTCCTCAGACAAATCGACAGCTCCTTACTACGTCACTAACCTCACTATCCACAACGATCTCAAAATTCTTTTTTTTCACCGCTCTGATCCGTTTCCGATACCACAAGTTTTACACCAACCTTTCGTTCCATCTTAACCCTACAGCTCGAGCCTTTTCTACATATTCCCATCCAAAGAACCCGCCACTTCCCCTTAATCGCCGATGGCCTCGAGACTTCCTTGCCCCTCACACTGAGTGCCAGCACTGGCTGGCTTCTCACGGCGTATGTCCTCCGGGTGCAACGCTGGCATTAGTGCTAGTGTTCACGTTTGTAACACAAACACAAACACACACACACACACACACACACACACACATATATATATATATATATATATATATATAAATTTGGAGCAGTAGAATAAATCAAAAACCCGAGAATGGAGACGCAGTAGTGACCCTGTACCATTTCAACGTGAGTTCAGCGACTCTCAGACCAAATCCAATCATCAATACTTAATACTGCTCTATTATTAAGGAAAAACGTTAAATATTAGGACAAGAATTGCTTTGTTGTTTAAATTTGCTATTCATTTTTGTCTTGAACCAAAATGTTAGTTGTTTATTGTTAGATATCTTAAATGCACTTTATGTTTTATATGGAGTGGAACAATTTAAAATCACTCGTGAATAAATGGGTGGCTTTGAACAAATGGGAAAACTTTTAGTTCCTTCTTGTTTGTAAATGCAAATGGTAAATGGAATCTCACGGCCCGATTGGGTTTAAAGATAAAGGCATTGTTTCCGGAAATAGTGGCTTATTTTGTATCGATGACAATCCAACCCGACTTCCGATACGTCAAGGTGAACATTAAGTAACTTTAGCCTGAAATTGCCATTGCGGAAAGGACTCGACGATTCCGGGGAAGAAAAGTAGAAGGGAATTTGTTGACAAACACTTAATCGGAGGAGTAAAAAGAGTGGTACCTTTTAAGATAACCTCGGCTGTTCGGTCGCCAATTGCATAATTATCGTCTAATTGACTCGTGAAATGTTTAATCGACAAAATATCATTATTAAGCAACACTTTCTTTGATTATAGGCCAGCATTTTTGTTTGCCTCGATGAATCTCTGAGTATGAAACTCGAACGTGTAAACCATTAAGAAATAAAAGGACTGACCAGCAATGAAAATAACAAAACGTCGAAAAGCGCCTGATAGATTAAATCATAGATAAAACTACATATGAAAATTCAAAATTTTATGGCCACCGTTTCAGAACAAAGAAAAACCTGAGGTGAGCTTCGAATACTGGCAGGTCAAAAATAATTCAAGCACACAACGATATTGGGGAAACCTGGTAATTTAATAAAAACAAAATAAATTCCTATCACGAAATGAAGGTAAAAATAAACCTACTTTCAATAACATAGGACGTCAGGATAACAGAAACTTCATTGTTCTATTTTTACAACATAGGTGATGATATTGTTGATCAAATTCCATGATCGGTTTGAAAATAAACCGACTAGCTTTTTGAACTACGTCTCAAGGTTGAAAAGAATGAAACACTTTCACTCCAAAGATGCTCGTTTTGTTTTCCTGGACTTTTAGCGACGTTTAGCGGCCATACTTGGTTAAAAATCAGAAATAACACTTAAAAAGTTAGTAGGATGTTTAATTTTCGGAATTAGTGTTTCAAAACACGTTTGAAACTTGAAGAACTCTACTGGTGACAGTGTCGACACGTACGATAAATATGAAAATAATGGCAGCCGAGATGTTTTCCAAAAATTAAACAAACTATTAACATTAAATACAAGGAATGAGCAATAAAAAGAGAAAATATGCAATGCTATAACTTCAAAAAATTATTTTTTAAAAGCAATTTGGTAGCGATGGTGATGGTGATGAATAGAAACTAGGAAGGGAGGTTTTATGTTCCTCCAGCACTGCCTTCTGGCTTATTGTATTTTTCCTAGTGCCTTAGTTCAGTGCAATTGACTCAATTCTTCACAAGAATTATTAGGTCATTGACTGTTGCTGCTAAAATTTCATTCCTTGTATCCCATATTATGTTATTGGCAGATAAATTTAGAAAATGAATGTTGGTAATACCAGTAACTGTAGTAGAGCGAAGTTGTTTCTTTGTGAGTTATTCCGCCGATACCTGTTTGTATATTGGTCCTTTTATAATTAAAAGTGTTGTTCACATTACTGCTCTTTTTATTGTTCCCGACAATATATGTCTCCATCGAACAGTTGCTTCTTCCTCTTCATTACAAAATTATGGGGTCATCATTGATATATCATTTAAATTGATTTATAATTTTATGTAAAGTGTAGTTTAGATGAAAAATTACCGCCACAAGTGGGAACTCAATCTCTGAAATTTAAATTATTACTTTGTTTAATTAGGACCAACTAAAATACAATTGAATTCACCCGTGTAGTGTAGATGTTTGCTCACATGCCAATGACCGGTGTATAGTCCTATCTTTCCTCTGAGATTTGCCCTCACTAACAGTAGCAGTGTTTTCCAGTTTGGTGAGGGTTCTAAGTTTGCTTGTTGTTATAAGTTTTTGTGAACCCATTCAGAGATGGAGGATTTTGGGTCTTTTTGTTCTTTTCTTCCCATGTATAAGATCAGGGCCTATACATGTACTTGCAGATCCTTCTCTGGCCGGTTTATTTGCCTTTCCATTACCAAAAATGCTGTGTCTTAGCACCCAATCATCACATTACATTTCCCCAGGTTTTGGACGCGTTCACTGTTTTTTTTTTTTTTTTTTTTGACAGTGTAATCAACCACCTTTAGGATTTAAGATTTTCTAAGGCACAAGCATTGATGGTACGAGTAACTTGGTTACTTATTAATGGATTATTTTTACTTATGGTCTTTGTAAAGATTTTCTGAATAAAACTGGTTTTGTTAACTTGCACACCTTTTTTCTATTTTGTTTTTTTCTTTTTCAAGAAATATGGTATTCGTACTTGCTCTCCACATAGAACCATTTAATGACACCCTTCAATTGAGTGGGGCACCTGAGTAACCTTAATATATATGTGAATAAAAACATGAGCTTCATGTTAACGTATGGCTTTTTCTTAATCGGGTGAGAATGATTTTTCTTCTATGATTTAAACAATCTATTGACTGTGTTCTTGATGTGAACAAGCTGCACTGCTGATTCAAAATTACCCTAGTTTTATTTATAGGTAGGTGGTTTAATCTGGTTTCATTTTATGTAATGATATTAATACAGTCTTTATGGAGTAAAAAAATGCTCTTAGAACATTTTAGATAGACATATTTGTTGATCATTATAAGATCAATGGAGTAGTACATTCTACAAATAATTTAGAACATAAATAATATTATTATAATATAATTTTAGCTTAGTACTTACAAGCAGTTCAAATTCTTCAACTTCAACGTAACTCATACATAAATTAATATTCTTACAACATATTAAATGCCTTATATATTATGTAAAAAATACAACAATCAAATTCATAAGAATATAACAGTAGGAGGTGTTAGAGGTGCAACAGAAGGTTTTTTAAGCGTTCATCATTGTAAGGTAAAGGTCCCTGATTAAAATCTAGCAGCACTGAGTTTGAACCCAATGTACTTTCAAAAAATAGATTTACAATCAATTAGATTTACACTGAATTGTCATCCTCCTGTGCTAAAATGATCTATTTTACATAATTTAACTAAACGAATTGTGGGTTTATGTTTCATAGTTTATACTCTAGTATCATTTTTATAATAATTGTCAATTATATTTCTTCACTTCCATATTATAACTTCTATATTATAATGGTTGATTTGTTTCCCTATATTAGCAGGATTACATGATTTTAAATTTACATATTCACCTGTTTGCGTTGCAAAAAGTTGTATCAAAGATAGAGTAGTAATTATCTCATGAGGGGGGGGGAAGCAATCACTTCACAGTAATGGCAAAGTGCAAAATGTAATGTTTATAAAGCACTCAAAATTGCTTTTTTGTTCCTGGCCCCTAAAGTTTTAATCTCAACTTAATTCCATGATAAGATTTCTTTAATTCATAAAAAAGGATTTTGGTTGTATTTATAAAAAAATATTGCTGATTCGATCATCTATGAATTGCCTTTTTTATTTGTTAGTTCTTTTCTTATAAACATAAATGTTTTTCATTGCTTGTTGAAAATTTTTCAAACCAACTACACTCACCATCAAAGAAATTGCACCACCCTGAGGTTTTGTATTTTATGAAAACTCCTTGTTTTAAAATTAGAAATATCCACAAGTATAAAATAAACAATTTTATTTTCAGAAAATGAACCTGTTTGATTAAAATAAATAATTTAAAAAAATCGTTTTCCAAATTGTCTTTTTTCAACACAATTAATATTTTTAAAGGTAAAATGCCATTTAATAACAAGTATTGCCCTCTCTGGCTTTAATGGCTGCTACTACTACTCTTTGTACGAATCCTACATATCCTTTTTGGTATACTCATAAAACAGTTTTGTAGTAAATGTGAGATACGTTGTCCCAGTTCTTCGATACAGTCACCTTAGCTTTTCAAGGATAGAAGGAGGTTGAACCCATGGCCTAACCTTTCTTTTCAGACTGCCCAAAATATGTATAGGGTTATGCCCAAACTTGCTGTCCATTCAAGGGTTTGGATTGTTGTGTTCATATATTTTGAAATATATGTTGCCTCTTGTGATTGAGCAATATTGTAAGCATTCAGGGTCATTTCTCTTTATCTGAATGCATTCAAGACTACCTGACTACGAACTTAGTATGTGCCTCCAAAATGTTCTACCCAGTCAGGGGTTGCTATTAGCAGCCAAGTGGCAGGACTGTCCATTAACAATAAGTTAACGATTTATAATCAGTGGTTTCAATATTATTATTGCTTGCTTGTGCCTTATTTTGTATTTTCAAGATTACCTTTTGCACATAACTTGCAGACCCTAACCAATATAAAGTATGAGGAAGGTTAGATTCTGAAGTCAAATAACTAATTAATTTTTTCTGTCGACTGAACAATATTTGTGTAGGGCACAAAATTGCCAAACGTGTAAGTTGGTCATTATCGTTTTAGGCATTTTGCATCTTCAGTGTCTCAGACCTAGAATTGATGATGGCTAAATGCTCAAAATGAAAATTTGAAATGACAGATTAAACCAACAAAGATACATGGATCAAAATGATCAATAATGACCAACTTACATGATGGCAGACTGTATGGTGAAATTCCACAATTTATTAGATATGTGTCCAGAGAGTGCTCTTCATTAACAGCCTTGTGGAATGTACACACACATGCAACCACAATGTTATGAAGATTTTATGCATCTAAAGTAAGGCAAATTCCTCCTAGACCTCCCATTCAACTTTCACTATTCTCACATTTTGAATTTTGACAATATTTTATCTAATATTAGTTAAATTCTTCTTGTTTATATCCATCTATTTTCAGAATGAAAGGTCAATGTGGTTGTATTGTGGAATTATATTCTTATTTCCCATGCCCCTATTATTTTTTTTTTTTTTGAAGAACATACTGAAAGACAAATGTATTCTAATTAGGTTTGGTTTTTTGAAGGTTGTTGTAATCTTGTTTTTGCATTTTTTGAACCAGTTTTTTTAAAATTATTATGAATGCATTGACAATTTAGCAAGCATGTAATTTTTTATTTTGAAACAATTTTATTTAGAAAGTCTATATAAATATTTTACATGTTTATTTTCTTTTTTTTTTTATAATTACAATTTATTTGTGATGTTTTTTCCACTTGTAGAACTATTTTAAGTCATATATGTACAGAACAATCTCATTTCTAAACCCAGTCCTTTTTTTTACATTTTTTTACTCATACTAAAAAAAGACCAAGAAAGTCAAGTGACAAAAAACGGTTACCTTTTAAAGATGTTTTTAAACTCTCTTTAAGACCAGTTTTTTTTATATTTCTCTTCATTCTTTGCTGTAATATTATCATGAGTTGCTTGTTTGTCTGCAATTATCCTGATCTACTTAATGCTGCTGCGTTTGTCTGCTAGACACATTCATTGTTAATATAAAGCATTATTCTCATAAATAAATTTTTGGACAAAGTGGACAGGTGGTTGAAATTTTTTAAAATATTATAACTGAAAAAAGACAGACTTTATTATAAAAATTTATTACAAAAAGAAACTTTAAATACCTATTAATAGCAAACATTGTCTATAGTTATAAAATACTATTCTTTAAATGTGCTATCATCCTATGTTAAATAAACTACAGTACAAACATTCTCTTAGTTCTCGGAATAGCTATGTACATTTGAATTGTTTGAAATTATGTAATCTCCTCTTATTTAAATAATGTTCAAGGCATCATTAATAAATGTCCTTCTTTGCCAGTATAAACATTTGTTAGGCTCATATAATAATTTTTAATTTAGGAAGACAATAAATTATAGGTAACAAAACCCATAAGAGTTTATGAAATGCAGTTCTAGAAATTTCCCAATTTTATACGAAAAAAATCAAATTGGAACACTCTCTTTGGTTATTTAAATTATGTATACATAAATGCATTTTATTTCATTAAATTAAACATTACACATTTTTTGAACAGTATATACATTTTATTGTTAGCAAAAAAATTGTACTCTTTTTCTCTCAGAATGGACCCTGTCCACAAAAATTGCTAATATTTACAATAGTAAATTATAAGAAAATAATACATATGTACAAAGTTAGGAAGTTTCGTATATACATTGTGGATACAAACTTGTTGGCTCCTGTCCCAGGGAGCCATACTCGTTTTGCTATACCCTGAGACATCTGACATTACTGACACTAATCGATTTTGGAAAATAAATAAGCCGAGGTCAATATTGCTGATTTGGTGATTCCTGCTGAGTGTCCGTCCTAGAGAACTGTGGATTTGGTGATTCCCTGTACTGCTGGGGGTTAGGTGAGTCCCTCTGCTGCTGCACATATTGTTGACTCGGTGATTCTCTTTGTTGGATATATTGAGGATTTGGTGATTCACGTTGTTGCTGGTACGGTGGAGGGCCACCCTGGCTGGAAGGAATTCCGAGTTCATCTTGTGGTCTCTGGGGCTGCTGTTGTTGAACTGGATGGTAAGCAATCGGTTTAGGAACCGGTGCATAGTTGGCTGCACCTCTGGGTTGTGGTTGGCCTCCTTGCTGAAACTGATAATTCTGTTCAACTTGTTCCTGTTGAGGCTGCTGTCTTTGGCCATAAACACTTTCCGGCCTTCCTGGTAGTTTCCTATAAATTCTTTCTCCTGCCGGAGGCCTAGTTCCATAAATACCTTCTGCACCGAGCCTCTGTTGGTTTTGCTGATTCTGATTTGCAGCGACTGTGTTCGTCCCCGTTGTCTGGACAGAATTTAACCTCATTGGATAAAGACTCTGAGCTGGCACAAGGGGTCCAGGTCGTGGGGCACCAGCTTCTGGTCTGTGAAGCATTGGAGGTCCTGTTGACTTTGAATAAACTGACTGTGACCTATTCAAGTTAGCTCTTGTCAATGGGGGTGATTTGCAGTATAGAGACTTAGTTCCACCGTATAAAGATTCCACCCTGTCAAGCTTGCATGGAGGTGCAGCATAAAGGCTTGCTTGAACCATATTCGCACTGCAATATCCTTGTCCTGGAGAGAGAAAAAAGGCAAACTTGAATAAAATGCGTTTTGCAATAAATAAAGCACAAACAATGAAGAAAAAAATTAAATACACCCATTGCTGTTATTGTAATATAACTTCTTAATTATATTTTGAAAATTTGCTAACTAGTTTTAACTAGTTTTTGTTAGATTTTCGCATTTTGAATCTGAAAGTCAGCCATAAGAGTTTTTCTCAAAATCATTCAACTTATAATAGAAAAAGTACATTATAATCATTGCAATAATTTCTAAGTTGAACAGACAAACACATAATTGTAGTAATTGATATGAAATTAGTACCAGATGGGGAAGCTGCGGTTGCAACTGGTCTATAGACTTCTGCACCAGATTGCATTGGGCGGAGAGTGTTGTAAGCAGATCTCGGCTTGTCGAGCTCATCATAAGTATCTTCATCGGAATGGATACTAGATGAGTCTAAACAATAAAGTAAATATTATAACCAAAACTAAAATTTAATAAATACTTTGAATTTAATTCAATTTTTTGTTTTACCTCCATCTATCGAGTCTTTTGACCTCTTGAAATGCCTCCTCGGATTGAATATAAACTCGTATATGAGACCTGCTGTTATACCTCCAAAAATTGGGCCAAACCAGTACACCTACCAATGGAAGAAACAGTTGTTATTTTTGTAAATAAATATTTATTTTGTATATAATCGTACCCAGTGGTTGTCCCATTTGTTCATGACAAAGGCAGGTCCCAGGGCTCGAGCAGGGTTCAAAAATGGCATCTAAAAAATTAAAAATATTTTATATTGGTTTTGGCTCTGTACATAGTATACAATTCATAATAATATAGCTGGAATGTATATTTTTCCATTTTATGGGTTTTTAATATGTTTTTAAAAAATTTATTTTTTTATATTTGTTATCACCACGCTAAAAATTTAAAATAATTGATAAAAAAACTATTTTGGAAGTTTATAAACGAATACAGCTTTGCTAATGGGTGACTAATCATAGTGTTAAAGTTTGCAAAGTGATGATTAAGGGGCATTGAGAAGTTTGATCCTTTCTAATCATACTTCTCAGCTTTTTCCCATTGAAGATGGCAAAATCAGTGAGAATAGACAGACCATAATGATCGGATGTGCTCAAATTATTTTGAGAACAGCAGTCGTCCTAAAAACTACGGATCGAATAAGTGCGAATAAAAGTCCAACGAGCGAAATTTTGTCACCGAGGTGTCGGGCAATAACGCCACACATACTAAAATACATTACTGCTTTGACTAGCAAATTAATAGAACTTATGAATGATGGAGTGGGTGTGTGGAGATCAATGCTTTTTAAAAAGATGGTTCCTACTCACAGTAAATAATTGTGTTATAATCCATTACTTCTTTGACTAGTTGACTAAAATACGTTCTATCAGACGATTCAAAAGCAGGTAAAAAAATTTTGGTGTGTTTTGCCTGCATACCGTATGTATGAAGGATTTTTGGTTTCTCCAACTTTTCCATCGTCCATAAAAAGTCTTTAGAAAAGTTCTATATCCTTTCAACTATTATTTAAAATTCATGGGGCATATTCATAGACAGTTATTCTACAAATAAAATAAGATTAGGGAGTGCCATTGACATCGAGAGGCCTAATCTGAGTTGACAAGATATCTCAGCGTTCGTAATAGGAAAGAGGGAGAGGCGTGGGAAACGTTCGCTTAGACCTGCATTCACCACAATAACCATTGTTCGAGAGAAAAAAGACGACAATAAGATCCAAACTGCACATGCCCCCGGGAGGATTTTTCCCTCTAAACAAGCAGAAGCTGCAATGAAAATTCAAACTTCATTTTTCTGACCATCTTGAGAGGTTGTTGAATGACCTTTTTCGAAGACTCTCAATTGGTAATTGAGAGTTGCTCTTATATCCAGTTTAATTCAAAATATTTCCGCTTTCCTAAAGGTTAATAAACAAGAACCCTTTGTTGGGATAAAGGAGAGGGAGTGGAGAGAGTGAAGGAGATTAATTGATCGATTGATGGTTTTATTTATTCACGCAAAGTTAGGGCACTTTGACCATTCTTACACTTAAGGAGGGAGGGAGGGAGGAAGGGAGATAGAGAGAGATAGGTGGATAGATAGACAGACAGATAGATAGATAGATAAATAGATAGATAAAGAGAGAGAGAGAGAGAGAGTGAGTGGTAGAGATAGAGATAGAGATAGAGATAGAGATAGAGAGAGAGAGAGAGAGAGAGAGAGAGAGAGAGAGAGAGAGAGAGAGAGAGTGAGTAAGACAAGGAGTACGAAGGATTGAGTGGTGAGTGATAGAGAGATTGCGGTGGAAAGTTAAAAAGCGGGGAGAGAGAGAGAGAGAGAGGGGTAGATAGTTAGATAGATAATTTGATGTATGATCAGTGTTATTGGTCAAGGGGTAGAATAAAACAAAATTCCAACTTTGACAAGCTTTCGACCAGGGCTTCAAGGTCATCATCAGGGCCTATATTTTCATACAAATTAACAACAATAAATTAACAGTTATTTTATAGAAACATACAATTACCAATTTTTGCCACTAGTTACTATATTGTGTTTGTTTTTAAAATTTATAAGTAGTTACCTGTGCCAAAAATTGGTAATTGTTTGTTTTTATAAAATAACTGTTAATTAATTGTTGTTAATTTGTTTGAAGATATAGGCTGGGGGACCGCGGTAGCCGAGTGGTTAGATTCCCACCGTCGCCTCTGGCCCTTTTTTCACGATAACCCCCCCTAAATAAAAGAAGATTAAAAAAAAAATATAGGCTCTGATGGTGACTTGAAGCCCGGTTCGAAGATTGGCAAAGTTGGAATTTTGTTTTTATTCTACCCCTTGACCAAAATACTGATCGTGCATCAAATTAAACTTCAAGTGGTAGGTACCTTCTCTTTCTTCTGTTTATATATATAAATACCGTNAAACAGCTTGATAGGAGATCATTTAGACGTAGAAAGATGAGAATGCGCGTGAGAGTGAAAGAGGAAGATAAAGTTTGAGGGAGAGAGTGGGGTAAATAGATAATAGATAGATAGATCTGAGGTATATTTATGAAAATTTAGAGGAAGACAGATAGAAAAAATATACACACATACAAACAAGCATAGAGGCTGATAAATTGACGACAATACAATCAGTATTGAAAATTGTTTGTACTTACGGATACGATACTTGCGGCAAGGTAGGCGGATCCGATACTCAGTGAAGTCCCGCCGAGCCATTTCCTATGGTTGTCCATTGTAACGAAGTAAGTGAAAACTACGACAAACGTCAAAATAAGCTCGAGACCGAAGCGTTCCCAAGGCGAAAGGTGGACCGGCAGCTGAGCGACTGTCGCTGATAACGTGCTTTGTCTGCCAGGCAGCGTAACCCTGTAACAAAATTCGATTTTTAGAGTCGGGTCGAACAACAGGTTTTAGAAACAAGAAAGCCTATAATTATACAAATACCGTTAAAATAATCGCAGCCATGGTAGGTAGTAACCTCGTAAATCGAGTTAACTGGTACGAAATAGCTAATATAAAATCCCGGTAATGAAGGGTAGTTAACCCTTATATTTATACAGAATAAGTACTATTAGAAACTGTTGGTATATAACTCAATTAAGAATAAGATAACAGACATGGTTTATTTATAATTTTCTCACTCATTTGATATCTGTTATATTCCTTTTATTAAAAAAGTTTTACTGTTGGAAAAATTAAGTAAAAATAAAATCAATACGCTATTATATGGTGTTACATTTGTTGTTGTAATGGAAATAGGGTAAAAAGGAAGGATACTTGCCGATTGAAACTTGTTGTAGTTACAAAACGGACTCAATCTTTTATTTCCATTTCATTTCTCTTTACAAAATGGATGGATTAGTGGTGGAAAATCCCGCAGAGTTGGCAATGAAATTGAGATAGATACAATTACTATTGAAAAGGACCATAAAATGAGTTCATATCACACCACGTTTTCTGAAAGACTGTATTTTTTTGTTCGACAAACATATAAATCAAATATTCTGTCATTACACAATTTCAAAGGCGTACATTATTCTCATCGCTCTTTGAACACTACATATTTAAATATGAGAATGAATGAGCGCTTCGAAAGATTCTCAAGCTCTTGGAGAATGGTAAAAACAAAGAAACTACGTATGCGTGCCAGATCCATAAATATTTAATAGTTTGCTCAAGCCAGTTTTAATTTATCGAGAATGGGGAAGGTGGTATCTGTTGCGGAACAGGGTTTAAATAATCAACTCGAATGGGTAGAAAAGTGCGTTAATTTTTGAAAAAGCCGGATAGGACGACGTTAATCTCAGGCTTCCTGAGAGGATGAGATTAACGTCTAAAAGATAGCGTTATCCGCCATTCGAGAACGTCTTTCAATGTGTTGCTTTTTTATTTATTTATTTTTTTTTTACTGCGACATCTGTTCGACAAATGAACGCCGGATTCGGACGGATCATCCCTGGTATCCAGAGCTTGTTTGCTGAGGCGATTAGATAATACATTAGAAAATATGAGCTTATTTTAACAGGCAAAATATGATCTGAAGTCTTAAAAAACTTTGTAATTTATAAGTTTGTAAGGGAAGCAAGAATTAATAAATTTAATACAACAATCTTTTGTTTTAATATAACATCCTTAATTTCAAAATAAACATAATTCTGCCCAATCATAAGAAAATCATATAACTTCGGTTTTACAATTTAAAGGGATGGCTAATATTATTTGTTGTTTATGCCATAATTTAAATTATAAGTATTGCTGCAATATTGTTTAAATTTTAAGATAAGATAATAATTACGAATTTGGATTACAATGCCTACGATAAAAAGTACCAACAATTATTGCCTAAAGTGCTTAGAAAGGTTGAAATGTTACAGATTGTAATAAATATATTAAATTAAAAAATGTTAGGGTATACGGTTTCTGACATGAGGGGGGGAGGTTGACAAGTTTTGTCAAATTTCTTGTAGGTTTTTTTTATCTTTTTCAAGAACTTATGGGATATTAAGTTCGTTCTGAATGGTAAGGTTGGATATATAGAAAGGATCCCCGCCCCGAGGATTGTCGAATACTCTGGCGTGAGTGTGTGACGTCTGGAAAGGAAAAGAAAGTTATTAGCATGAATGGAGTGCATTCGACCCTCCCCCATGGAATATCGTGTATTCTGGGGGAATGTATTTCACCAGACTTCTATGCTTGTATCAGGTGCTTATATTAATTTATTGGAATGAATATAATTTATTAGCGTGAAAGGAGAGATTGCTTATGACCCCGCCCCGAGGCATATCGAGTACTCTGGGATGAGTACCGTTTGGAGAGCAAACGTAAGTTATTAGCGAGAATGGAGGGGTTGAATCCCGCCTCGAGGAATATCGAGTACTCTGGAGGAGTGAATGTTACTAGAATTATAGTTTATGGCGATGAATATGTGTGTGTGTGTGTGTGTGTGTGTGTGTGTGTGTGTGTGTGTGTCTGTCTGTCTGTCTGTCTGTCTGTCTGTCTGTCTGTTTGTATTATATGTTTATAACTATTCTGTAGTTGACTACCTTACGTAAAAATGAGAAGCTAGTACTTTAGCTTAGTTTGTCGACCTAGTTTTCATACAAAGTAGTAACAGATCGACACACTCAAATGGCTGCAGGTTGAAAAAAGTACTCGTGAAAGACCAGCAAAAAAGTATAAAATCGCAGAGGGCTGCTTTCTTTATGACACAGGAGAGGTGGGTGAAGGAAAGGTAGAGAACTCATAGGAAAAGAAAAACGTTTCGGACTCCTTATTGCTCATTCAGAACCTGGCCAAGTATTAAGTAATAAAAATATTGTAAAAGAACAATGTTGCTCATAAAAGTGGGAGTGAAGTGAGGTTGGCCATAATGTTGATATCGTCACTACTCTGATAGCTGATTTATGGGAAGCAGTCTGGCACTTTTATCCTTTCTTTTGAGTTCTCTCGAGTTATGGGCTAAAGAAAGAACGGACTAGGCCACAGTGTAGACATTACAATGATAGGCTAATTTTTTTTCGAGGGGTCTGGAACTTGGCCCTTTTTCACGGTAAGGTTTTTTTGGACTTTAAATACCGAAAGACAAAACACACAAACTAAAATATTGCTAAACATTTTGTATATTTCATATTCTTAACATTTAATAAACTATGTGTAAAATAATATATAAATTACAACTTATGTCTAAAGCGAGAAGTCTAAGAAGTAAAAACCAGAAAATTTTAAAGTTTATAGATTGTAAAGATAGTGGATAAAGGTAAATTCCAATTATATAATAAAACTACCTAGAAAGGCAGAAAATATTAATAATCGATGCTGTCTTTTTCCCATCCAGAAACGCTGTTCAGCGATTCGAACTGGGCCAACCGGATATTTATGAATCGCTTATTCGGCTGAATAGCATTTGCTTTTTATGCTAGCATATTTCTTTTTTTTTTGTGGGAAGTTGCTTTTGAATTAATAATCCAATTTTGTCTTGAACTCTGACAATGAATAGCTAATAAGCTCACAGGCGAAATGCCTAATTTCGAGATTAAAAGTAGACAGCAAAGAAGCCTTTTAAAGTAATTTGCTCTGGTATAAATTCTTCAGAAAGAATTTTGCAAAAAGATTTGGCTACTCCAACACGATTATTATTTCAAAGAACGTTTGTTTAAAAAATAATTTGATAATTGTTATAAAATCAACTGTGACATCGCATCCTCTCTTGAGAAGAAAGAATGCTCCTCGGGAGTTTTTCTCGATGTCTAACAGGCGATCGGGTCTATCACCAGGTTTTGCCCTGAAAACCCAAGGGTATATCCACCTTCAACCAACTCTCTCATCCTTAAATCCAACTTGATGCTGAAAGCTACTTTAGGTTATGGGTCGGATCCTATACTCTCCCTTGTACAGGGTGGACGCGGGCGTCTCTCAAGATAGAGTCCTCGGCCCGAGATACTCAGTATCCTTTCCCATTCCGACACCACTATCCTGGTGGCTCTACACATGCGGTAGAGTACTAGAGTACTACAATGCCGATTGATGCCGAATATTTGCCAAATAGCGTGCCTATGTATACACACATGCGGGGTTCGTACAACCAGCCCGCTTGTGCGGAAACAGCGAATACATATTTGCCAAGTGCCGTGCGAATCCTCACCGTACTACCAATCGTAATGGACAATAGTGAAACTGTCATTCCTGCAGCTGCGGTTACTGTTTTTTGTGGTGGCTACAAACGCAGTTACAAATCAGTCCCAGAGTACTGCTGCCCCATCTTACTTTGGAACCGTTTCCTAGCATTAAAACCTCGTTCCAATTTTTGCAATTCAGAAGAGAAGCGCCTCAAATTGGTACAGATCGAGGAACTCCAAGACTGTTATATGACTGTCCATTACTGCCAATCCATTCCCAACCGACAGAAACAACGCTATGATGTTCTTTTATTAATACATCTGTACTAGTTAGGGATCGTTTATTATTGAAAAGTAAATAGCAGTGTTGATTGATGATTACAGTTGATATCCGTACAGTACAGTTGATACCCGAATGTGTGGATACTTTGAGTTCTGCTACTTCACGAATATTTGTGCACTTTGAAGCGGACAAGGAAACCGACAATAAGCCGAGCATCCATCCCCACTTGTCGGGATTCGGCGAATCCCGCACGTCTCGGGCAACCTTAACATGCATTGATGACATTGCCACTAAACTCTAACTCCGACCCCGTCATATCTCACCGAACCCTCCGAAAACACCACAAAGTCCCAGAACATTAACCGTCACGCTCCAATCAATCACCTTATCTCCAATCTACTATAACCCCAGCCCCCTTCCCACCGAAAACGTCATCCGCTAGGGCTGTATCTAGACAAAAGTCTGACCTGGATAGAACTGAACCGACGATACCGATTACTTACTACTAGTTGATAACTGATCTAGACTCTCCCTTGACAACAAAATACTCATATAACTCAATAGTGAAACCAATATGGACGTCATAGAATTATGGGGTTCGACCTAACTTCCAATCTGCGCAGAATTCAGTCCTTACATTCATGAATCCTTAGATCCATCGTCAACTCCACAGTCAATGTTTCTAACCACTCCATCGAATAACGGTTTATAAGTCGTTAAATGGTAAATTAATAAAGCTCATTGCAATCTATTTCCCACTCGATAACTAATAATATATAAATAATAATTTATACAAATATATCAGTAGCATCTAGTCAATGGTTGTAACAATTTCTTACATGGAAAATAATTAAATTTATTGATCATTTAGTTAATTAAATTAAATCAAATTAAATTAACCAATAATGGGAAACTGCCTTCCTTTGGTTAGAGGAGCATAAATTATTTCCAAATTTGTGCTGATTTGTGATGATTGCATTAGGAACATTCGGTGAATTACAGGGGTGGCTAAACGTATTAAGAATGGTGAATTTGCACCTGATCTCACCGTGTGATCTCGATTCACTTGTTGTAAAACAGTTTTAAACAGATAATGGGATATCGATGATCGTTGCAAGTTGGGGGGCCACGGTATCTATTGTCGGTAACAATAGGTGTCCGAGGATGCTCGGCGAACCGTGGCTGAATTAGGCTGATTATGCCCTTTATGAAGCCACGTGCTTTCGAAGGGCTACACTTTCAAAAGGCTACTCAGTTTAAAAAAAATAGAGTGCGGCGATTATATCAATCAGGAGGGATTTTGGTAATTCGTGAGAGGGTCGGCCACGAACGACGAAGAGCCCCTGGCGAATAATAATTAGGTTGATTAATTCTCATCGGTTTCCTATTATTCGTCAAGCCGGGCATGATTTCCATTTTTATTCGAAATCCGTTTTTTAATCACAATTGCCCATTTTAATGACATTTATCAAATAAGTTTATAAGAAAAATCAGAGCAGATTTTTGTACTTTACAACTGTGTCCGTCGCGATTTGGTTATTAATTTAGGAGAACAATTTGTATTACATAAGGTCCTAGCTCCATCCTGGATTCCTGACATTTCATGCCTCAGGAGAACCGTGGCCTCGGTCTTCCCACTAGCCACATGGTAAATTTAACCCCTGGGGTGCCTTGGAATTTCAAGTGTTTCACAAATTTTTCGCCCGAAAGTCCGGATTGTAAGCATTCCGGAATTGACTTTTTTTTAGACTTATGTAGCGTAGTTTCTTCAAAAGAGAAGTTTAAATTTTCATAAATATGTGTATTCATAGGCATGTAGATAGATAAGTTAGTACTTCTTTAGAACAATGCACAAATTAAACATATATTAATAAAACGAACATAACAACGCTGATAGACATACAAACATGATCGGATCCAATCAAAATTCAGGTTTATCACCTCGCAGATCTCAAGAAGACAAACTATTTTTTCTTTTCCTTTTACATCAGTAAAATAATTTCAACGGTAAAAATGTAGTAAGAACCAAATTGATATGAAAAGCATGTGAGGAGAAATCACATAGTGGTGAGAATCCTGCAGAAGAAATAAATAATGACCGGTTTTTCAATTTTCGTCGTCACTACAGATGTCATAACATGGTCATCGACGTCTCAATCTTGTTTTCGTTAAGAAAAACTTTGCAATAAAAATTCAATATTTTGTCTAAAGTATACCCAAGCTATGGAATTCCATAACAGAGAATCTATGTTTCAAGAAAATTTCTTTTAATTCCAGCACAGTGCTGGAACTAAAAGAAGTTTTCCTCAAACAAAGATTCGCAATACAAATTATATGTATTTGAAATTTGGCCGTAACCGATCAGTTTGGTCTGTGATATACGCTGTGTCTTGTTTCAGAAGTGTAAAATTTGAAGAAAAAAACTCTTTAGAACTATATTAATATAGTATGGAAATTTTCCAAACTTTCTTTAATTTATTTTCAGTAGCTGCCCGCTGAAAATTTGTATCTCTGTATATTGTATTTGTATACCTGTATAAAAGATGTCAAAGGTGGGTCATTTGGTACGCCTCGTGGCCGCAGATTAACGTATTAAAGAGTCCAGATCCAAAAAAGATCTGGAGGCCGTTCGGTCATGGTAAAGCAAGTCCTCGGGATGGGAAAATGTAGATAAGGCATCGGCTATCGAGTTAGGATGGATCGAAAGTTTGGTATGGAACTTTTGGAAGAGGGAAGAAATCAATTCGTACACAAGGTCGTTGAAGTTAATGTTAGTGAGGTAGTAAAACTTTGACAGATTGTCTAAGGACTTTCGATCGGAAGGATTGGACACTGACACTATGACAAGCACTGCACTTGGAGAACACATGTTAGGACGCGCCAGCCAACGATGGTGCTCAATATGATTGATTAGCGAAGAGGTCTCGACGCTATTGTCGTTTACAAAGAGTTGATGAATTCTTGGGATGGGAAAGGGCACTCAGTTTAGAAAAGATAGAGGGGTTACTATGAAACAGTCCGTAGACATAAGGAATGTTTGGCACGTTGTGGACACTGAGGTTAATGATGTAGTAAAGTCAATTGTTCTTAAAACTTCTATGCCATTTCATGCCAGTCTGCTTTAGGTATAGTCCTAAGTATCTGACTTGAGTGGAAGGTGGTAGCTCCGTGTTGAAAACAGGGCAAGACCGTACAATATAAATAGATACTGCGTTCAGTCTTGTCCTCCACTTTTTTCCACCAGTTTTTCATAAACCCAAGCTGTTCTTGGATGTTAAAGGTTGCTTGAGTAGGATTCAAGTTAGAAGACAGAATTGCGATATGATCCGTTAATGATGGTTTTGGGATGTGTATAAAAAAAAAGTAAAATGGTATACAGGGTGGAACCAAGAATGTTCCCTTGAGGGACACCATTTGATATATTCATTGCCGCACCTCACTCTGAAGCAGCGATTAATTAAACATTCCAGGAAAAGTTAGTAGGGAGTGGGAGGTATAAGTTTATACAGGATGCTTTGGTGCCGCACATTATCAATTACCTGGACCACATCTAAGTACGCCCAAAAAATATTCATTGTTCTCTAGAAGAATAAATTGGAAAACCCTTTAAACTCTTTTAAAAAATAGGCGAAGTAGTTCAAAGCCTGTGGTTTAAGTTGTTCAACCTTAGGAATTCCTGAATGGCGGAGTAGGTGGCCGAGGGCAGTATGACTTTGCGTCATGGCGTAATAATTCAACCGCGGATATAATATGTTTTCACAAATATTTACTTTTTGGGTTAAACGGGAACAATTAAATCGTTGAGATTTATCGAGAAAATCCGGGCGCGACAATGGGAGGAAGACATGGAAATACGTTTTCACGTCCTATTAGGGGCAAGGGACTTTTTCCAACCCTTTTCCCTTCCAGGGCGCGGAATAAAAGGGTTGGTTACTATTGTCGCACGGGGGCACTTTATCACAGAGCGAAGGGCGTCACGGCTCGGCCAGCGCGGACAATGGCCGGAGAAGAGTTCGGAAATTATCGGGAAGGAGGGACAATGGGCCTCCTAACAATCATTAAATAGCGGTTTTGACAATTATCACCCCTCTTGTTGAGGGGTATCATGTGCAGTGACGTGTCGCCCTTCGTACGCCCTTGCTTGCCGCAAGCATCACCCCCGCTTGCTCAATACATTCCTATTAAGGCCGTGGATGAACAGATGCAGGGCAAGTGCGCCATGGGGTGAAAAGACAAGAGATGAGCACGGACTTTTTTAAATTATGCTCCTCTTCGTTATCTTTTATGGCCTGGCTGACTCGTTGAGTGTTTTCACCATGAAGTGGATACTGATGGGAATTTCACTGCTTTTGTCATGAGCCCGTATGTTACCATACCAGCCCTTCGATACAAGCGATTGAAAACAAAATAAATTCTCATTATAACTTATTGATGAAAATTTCTTTAATAAAAAACTAATTTAGTAACAAATTTCTTAAATTATGCATAAATTTTGTATGGAGATAAACATGCAAATGATAATCATGATCAGTTTCATCTGTCAAACTTCTACTATGACAAGCTTAACTAAGAAAAATATCGAATTTATTTATTTGACGGTTCTCCGATATATAAATAATATATAGATAATATATCCGAAATATAAGGAATATAACATACATACGAATACAAATGTTAGCAAACAAAATCCTAAAAAAAAGAACAATGAAAATTGTGAGATTTTTTCATTTTTGGGTGGGCGATGGACTTGCAATTTGGTCGTTACCGACTATTTTGGCTTGCCTTTCGTCAACTGTTGCGACATAACTGATAACATAAATCATATTCAAAATATATAGAGGTTTAACAAACTCTCTCCCACTCTCTCTCTCTCTCATCACACTGTTTGTATAATTCATTCTTTCCTAAATCTATAAAACTTTACAATAATTTACCCAATGTTGTAAAATCATGTAGATCAACAAATATTTATAAGAAACAACTAAAAGTTTTTCTCTCATTAGATTAGGTTCAATCATACTCTGTACAACATCAATAATATTTAAAAATATATGTAAACAGTAAAAAAATTATATTTGTATTATACGTTTTTTGAATTATGTAAACTTTGTTTGAATTTAAGAATGCTTGTTAAATGTTACAAAGGTCCATGAGACTTAATTTAGCGAGCTTTTAAAAATAAAATGTGTAATTAAAAATTAAATTCTCTCTCACTCTCTCTCTCTCCCACACACACACACGCGCGCGCGCGCGCGCACGCGCACGCACAGAATCCTGGAACTTTATACTTAAAAAGTAGACATGCATTAATAACGGACAAAATGAGATGTATATTTGAAAAATTATGATTCAAAAGTTGTATGGAATCTGGTTGATTTGTGATTACCAATGGTAGACAAAATATAATTTAATTTTGATTTAACCAGTGGACTAAAGTATTGGTCGACTCATAAATACGCAATTAACTTCGCTGTACGATAATACGTAAAATAATTTTTTAGACATTTTTTTGGACGTAGCCCTAGCATTCGACCGCGTTTGTCACATGGGCTCGCAGTAGAAAATCGTGAAGATATCAGTTCTGCTACACAATGCTACATACATCCATTTTCTCGTATATTCTCGTAAAATCTGGAGTCCCCAAAAAATTATCCGTTGGTTCAGTGATTGTGCTTTGGAGTTAAATCATTAGGACGCTTTTAGCCAACAACAGGCCTATCGATTTTGGACCCAATATTGGAAAAAATTCATTTTCTAATTTTATAATTAAAACCCGATTGATTGCTTAATTCTGAAAATTATAATAAGACTTTTTTTAAATGAATATGAATAGAGTTAATTTGCTACGGGTAGAAAATCAAACTTTAACAACTGAAAAGCTTTGCAGTTATATTTATATAGGTAAAAAATAATTGGATGATGGATGATAAAGTTATTTTTTATTGAATCGTACAAAAAGCTCTATTTCCTGTGTGGAACTGTATATTTTTTAAATCTACCTTTATGACATATTTTAACGACCTGATATCGAATTTTGTTGTTCACCTCTAACAATGAAGCAGGACTCGATTGGAAGTTGGAACAGGATTCCCAATCCGATTTCGGCTCAGTCGTGCTGACTCGTCTGAGATTCCCCATTTACGGAACCTTATCATTTCCACGTTATCGCGGCCCCAGCTACTTTATAACAGAAAGTTTCATTTGTTTTATCCTCTACCTGACATCGTCTTTTGAAACATGTCCTGATGTGTGATAATAAGTGATAATATGTAATGTAATAAAGGGCCGAATAAAAGTCAAAACAAAACATGTTCGGCCCTTCTCTGTAAAGCGTCTTTCCTTTCTTTTCAGGGCGGTTTTATAAAACAGTGCTTTTAATATAATGTTCCAAATCAAATGGCCACGGAGAGCTTTAGTGAAGTGACTTCATTTTAACTTATTAAATTCACTAGTTTTCGTGGACCCCTTGACCAATTAATATCTTTCAATTAAATAAGGATTTTTAGTTGAGATAAAAAAGTCAATGTCACGAGCGGGATTCGAACCCATGATCTTCGGCTAGATACGCCGCTGCTCTACCATTTGAGCTATCGTGACTTCGATCCACTCGGACACCAACTTCCCATCTGGAATTCCATGGTACACTTCACTAAAGCTCTCCGTGGCCATTTCATTTGACGCCGAGAATCAAATAGATTACACATTTGAAAAATGGCAAAAAGGAGGGAAAATTCAAAAGGTGGGTTTGAGATGGGAAGTTGGTGTCCGAGTGGATCGAAGTCACGATAGCTCAAGTGGTAGAGCAGCGTCGTATCTAGCCGAAGGTCGTGGGTTCGAAACCCGCTCGTGACACTGACTTTTTTATCTCAACTAAAAAACCTTAATTAATTGAAATATATTAATTGGTCAAGCGGACCACGAAAACTAGTGAATTTTTTAAGATAATATTCGGTTGGGACTTGATCACGACAAGCAGCCGCTTTGACGAAAATCACGGGATGTACTTTCTCGTCCAAAAGTATTTAAATACCCTTTATTAAATCTCATCCATAACCCGATAATTGATAAATGATGTTAAAAGAAAAATATCATGTACAGTAAAATATATAGCTCTTACTGTTACATAGTTCAAAAAATCATCTCCAAGGAGAAGATTTTCACAACTTTGACCATCAATTTTTGATTGTGACAGGCTGTTTACATTCTCTCTTTCTTAACTTTTAAAAATTTTATTATAACATCAAAACAACGTCTCCGGTGATATTACGTTGGTAAAAACCGTCCCTTTGAAATAACGATCGCCCAGATAAGAGGCGAGTCGAATCGGAAGGGTTGATTTTCTCTTTTTTCCCGAGGAGAATAATCTAGATTTTTTTCCCAAGCTACGATAGTGACAAGTAAAAGCAAGGCTACCGTAGCAAGAGAAATGATCCTTTGGTGGAAAAAATAAAGCAATGAACACAAACTTCCAGACTGTAATTGTACATACATTGTATTGTATTGTTGAACCAACGCCGCTCTACCAAAGCATCATTTATTGAATATATTAATATTATTTATAAAAACAACAGGTTTAACAATGAACTAGATGCTCGTTCCTCGAAGCCAACCTGTAAAACTACCTGGCCGAATAGTGATCAGACGTTAGTCTTTGGTCATTTCCTTTCCAACTTTCGTAATGGCTGTATAGCAATATTTTCCATCTTTTTTTCAAGTTCCTGGTGGAAATGTAAAGTAATTAATAGAATATATTTGATTGAAGTCATAAACTAGCAGCACGAATCGTCGGGTGAATTAAATTACTTAATGAAATAGTATTTTTAACTAAAGCTCTATGAGAACAGCTGGCGCTGCACAGAAGTCGGTGCAACCTACCTGACGATATGTTCTGACGCATACAGTTACTACAAATAATATTATTTCACATATAAGATTGGTAAATGCGCATGGCAAATTGGCTTCCGCTATTTTGATGCACCATGATCCAATCTTCACATTTCACAACCTAGTTTTGGTCTGTTTTTTTAACGATTCCTTCTTTTGTACAATTCCTCAGAACTGCAGTGTGGGATGCGACAATTTTGAAAAACTTATAGGAGAAAAATTAAGATAACTGTCTCCAAAACAATAAACGAATTTTTTTAAACATAAATAATTACATTTTGAATCCTTTCTAATAACCCTAAATTTTACCAATACAATGTAACGGTTGATTAAACTTCAAAAATTACACAAATTACCGTAATTTAAGCCTGCCTCAGTTAATTATAAATTAAGTATTACTGCACGACTGAGATAATTTCATAAAATTTATACTGTAAAGAAATGAATCGATTTAATCCTTTCACTAATTGGTAATTAAAATGTAATTATAAGTTTTATGCATAAAATGTGTTTTAAACTATATATATACATAAAGAATGTATATATATATATATGTATATAAGAATAAATAACAAAATAATTTCATCGGACCTATATTTTTTAAATTTATTTGGAAAAAACTCGTATCGTTGCAAAGAGTTTGGGTTAACAAAGGTATATACCAAATGAAATAAAATTAAATTGTATATATATGTATTGCATATATATTGTTTGGGTTAACAAAGGTATACATAAAATAAAATACAAAAAATACAATGAAGTTAACATAATAGAAAACTATTTTGGTATAATTACATATAACAATTAATTAAGGTTTTTAGTTGAGATAAAAAATTCAATGGCACGAGCGGGATTCGAACCCACGATCTTCGGCTAGATACGCCGCTGCTCTACCACTTGAGCTATCGTGACCTCGATCCACTCGGACACTAACTTCCCACCTCAACCCCACCATTTGAGTTTTCCCTCATTTTTGCCATTTTCAAAAATCGTGTAATCGGATTGGATTCTCGGCGACAAAATGGCCACGGAGAACTTTAGTGAAGTATAGTTCATTTAAATAAATTAAATTCAATAATTTCGTGGTCCGCTTGACCAATTAATATATTACAATTAATTAAGGTTTTTAGTTGAGATAAGAATGCAAATTACAATAGAAAATGGTGGTTTGAGCTGAAGTCTCTAAGAAAGGGCACGCCTAGCAAGATGTGTTATTAGAAGTAGTTCCTTTTGTATCATCACTTAGGTGGGTTTATTTTTATTAATGAAAATGCAATGCCCCAGCTAGTTGAACCAAGTACAGTACACTGTTTAGCATGGCCAACATGCAACCCCCAGTTAAAATTACTGAACACAGCAGAATTAAAAGTCGCCCAATAGTGATTCCCGTAAATTTGCAGAGAATGAAAGTGCCTCTGTTGGAGGTTTATGAAGAAATTCCGCAGCCTTATATTAAAAAGCTAATAAAATCCATGTCACGTTGCAGGAAGCGATGATCAACGTAAGAGGATACTGGTCACTCCATACTGAATGGATCATATATAACCGTTTCCATGACAATATTTTGATTAAAAATTGTTTTGTTCAATAATGGAGTTGATTAACATTAAGTAGTTATGTTTTGTTTTTGACAAATGTGACGTTGAGCAAAGTCACTACAAAATTGGTAACATAAGTTGAGATATTAACTAAAACAGCGTGTAACAAAGTGGTGGACGTTCATGCCCAGAGGGGATGTCCTGCCCTGGCTAAATTATTAATTTAAACAGAAACGTTTAGCAATTGAACTATGTTACAACTAGTAATGTATGGTGGTGAGATATTAATAGAAAATAATAATATGCGGGTGGGGAACAAAGGAATGACCGTTCAAGCCCAGAGTGCATATATTCCTTTGGCTAAATTTTGTTGATTTAGAGTCTAGAAAGTTGTACAATTCTGCCGTTTCATTATTTTGATCAGGCAAACTTCTTGATATAGTAGGGAAATTTATTTCTGAAGGGCCTTTACTTATCTCGGTAAAACACCTTTCCCAACTGACCTCTACCTCCAGAAATATTAAACATCAAACAAAATTAACAACGGATTGTTTTGAGAAACTTCCTTTTTGATAGTTGACACTAGATGAAGCTAGCAAACGGATTATTTCTACACATTTAAAGAGAGTAGTGGAAAAAGAGCGAGTCTGGTCGGTTCATAATGAAAAGGAAATGTAACAATGAGAGTAGTTACACAAAACTTTCAGAACAATCGACAAAAGTTAACAACCATCTAAATTAACAATATAAATGAACGATTAGATCAATTGCACAATATAACATGTTTGTTGAGCTGGGAATGGATGAACAGTTCAAACAAATCCTTGTTTTCTATGACTTTTAGATTCATATATGAAGTAAAGGCTGGCGAATGAACTTCAAATTTCATCGATAGCGAAAAAAACATGAAACTGTTTGCACGCCTACTGTAAAGCATATGACATGATTTTTTGTGAGAAGTTTTTCCCAATGAGAAAAAGTGGTCACAGCCAATATCAAGCTACAGAAAACATTTCAGAATACGGACCAACCATTGATAAGAGCCTTATTCAAAACATTCCAAAACATTTTCCCGATAACTTGGCGTACCTTTTTAATTTGATCTGAAAAAGCGTTCGTCATAAGGATTCAGATTCCTCGTGAATTAAAAAACACCAACTTGGCCAAATATATGAGAAAGTTGGTTACTTGAAAAAAGCTTCCCTTTAAATGAGAAAACTTCAGTAAGAATTTGAAATCAATACGGAGGAAAAAAAAATAAAACGATCCTTCTAGGTCTAGATGAGTGTCAAAATGTTTAACTCCCTGATAAAACAGTATAACTACTTTATAAAAGTTATAAACCTATGTTGATGGTTTTATATTTTATTTGGTAAGTATCTTTTTGAATAAAGAAGATAATAATAAAAAACTCATTTCTGAACTGAAAAAATAAAGAAATAGGGGTGGTCCTGAATGAATTCAGGTAGGAGGATTCTTACTTTTAATGAGATGCTCTCCAGATTAAAATCAGATTACATAGCACTTTTTTTTAAATAAATCTTCACCGTGTTTTATAAAAGCTCTAAACTGGATTCATTATAATAATATTTATAACAAATCCTTTTGATAGCTTTCAAGTTTACACAAGTCCCCCTCCCTCAGTTAACCCCAATTTGAAAGCAAAGTGTGTATTAGATCTTAACGAGGCTATTGAAATCCAAGGTATTGAAATGGATTGTTTTGTCTAGAAGATACTATGCCTGCAGTTGAAGTTTTGCCTCCATTCGAATTCGAACCCTGCCCCTTATCTAACATCAACATTAACGATTTGTCTTTGTTAGCTAAGAAACACACATCGTCTTTAATGACAACGTCTTCTTCAATACAAGTGAATAAATATTACTTTAACAAGCGAAATGGTATCTATATTTGTAGTATTTGATAAATGAGATAATGATGTTTAGTTGAGCTTTTAAGTCAAACGTCAAGTCATTTTTTCATCTAATTTTTCTTATATCCATATATTTAATCCGAGTAAGGATTTTCCTCTTACAAGAACACTTTGAGCCTTTCGTAGTGGAAGGATAATAATTCAAGCCGGAAAAAGCCCTAATCTCTAATGTAAAAATAAAAGGACTTCCCGCTCTACGTATAAAGGAAACAAAAAGATAAGTGGGCAAAAAATATATTTTTTCTCTTTAGGTATTGCATTAAATTTTATAAAGACTAAAACACAAATTTAATCTCAATTCTCAGGATTTACTTTAAATAACTCACTTTATATATAATAAGATTACTTCCTTAATCTGTTAGAAGACTAATCTTGTATGTATATGTTATGTGAAAAGCTACCTTCCAAACTAAAATATCTTTTATCAGCACTCTACTGAAAATGGCATAAATTGGTCGGCAACGGGAACAATTTAAGCTCAATCTGAAAATCGCTTCTCTTGAAAAGTTGTATTTTTTTTGTATTTTTTTTTTTTTAATTTAGAAATCATGAGATGCGGTCTGGTGTGATGTACGTTTCAGAAAAACATTTTCTTTATCGTGCCAACTTTTCGATCTTTATTGAGATCATGCTCAATCATCTTCTGGCACTCTCGACACGACACGCAAGAATGACACAATTACACAGAAGACAAACACTTTGAGCCCTGAAGATGATCTCAATAAAGATCGAAACGTTGGCACGATAAAGAAAATGTTTTTCTGAAACCTACATCACACCAGACCGCATCTCACGATTTCTAAATAGGTATCGATTAACGGTCACTAATCACCACACAGTTCTATTTTTTCTAACACTCTTCATTGAAACGACCGTTTCTTCATTTTGTAAAACAATAATAGCCCAAGAATCGTAGAAAGTGATTTGTTTGAAAACCATACCAGAAATGGAGAAATATATATTTTTTAAATTTATAAGGAGTGAAAATGTGTCACAGTGGCCAAAAACTAATGATTCACTTTTTTTCAAAATCCTAGCAATTAATTCAAAGTATATCTTAAATATTAAAAAAGGTTTGGCTGAAGTGTGCGAGAGAGAAGGACCTATACGATTTTAATGGTGTCCAAAGAGAAAAAGATAGGGGGAGAGTAAACGCATTTTTCACTTCCCTCATATTTTCTTAGTTTAAACTTTAAAAACCAAGACATATGCACCGTTGGAAAGTTTTTTCTACAAAACAAGCCTAATTTTGTATTTTTGAAATTTATAAACAATTGCTATCAGTACTTACTTTAATCCGGAAGTTAGCTTCTTTATGGGATTTGTTTGGATTAAAATAGTGAAAGATTTTCCACAAGTGATGTATCTTTTTTTAGATAGCATCAAACAAAGATAATTTAGATAGCATTAAACAAAGGTAAGATTAATCGAACAAAAGAAAAATCACTAAAAAATCTTATTACAATTCGCGAAGTTACAGAAGTTTTTTATCTTGATAGGACGTCCTACACTGCGAAATGTTAACTGGGAATACAAAATGAGATATTGTGCATATTGCAAGTTTGACTATCCTCACCAGACGACCAAACTACAGGTTCATCACTCTACAACATAGAGAAATCTCTCAATATTCTTTTCTGGGTCTAAGTTTAAAAGGTAGGAGGTTTAAGATAAGAAAAGAAGAATTTAGTTGTTTATTTAAAGTGTTCGTTTTTGCACACAATGGGACGTCTTCCAACGAACAACGAAATTCGGGAGTGAAACAGTTCGAAACTATTTTCCACAACGTACTCAGTTGTGGCTTTGTAAAATAGTTTCTCACTGTGCAGCCATTCTTTAGGAATACGACCTTTTTTTGCCCCCTGGTCGTTTAAAGGGAAAAGTGCCTTTTCCGAATCTAGAGCTCTATAGAAAAGACGTCTAACATTCCGAGCCGTCGGCCCTCATATTGCGGGACTACCTGGTCTTTTTTGACAACCGGGGGGTGGCTAAAAAGGACTCCTTTTCCTTGGAATTGTTCATTGTTAACACCAGAGGGAGAAAGGGCGAGAAGTATCTTTACAGGGGCGGAATGAAATATCGTCGGCTCCTCTATTTCCTATCCTCGGAATTAGTCCTACGACCATGATTTTAACACGTTTGCAACTTGATGATTTATAAAGCTGACGCATGATCATTCGGTCGTGGGGAAAAATGATTTTCACCCTTCCGTGGAATATCCCGATGGGCGTTATTTAACTTCATAAACGCTGTCCCCCCCCCAAAAAAAAAGGCAAATTGCCGCCTAGAAAATGTTTATTAAACAGTTTTTTTATAATGATTTTTAATTTATTAAATAAACAGGTAAAACTATACAGATTTATTTTACATAATGTACCAGGTACGTCAAGGACTTTTTTTTTCAAGAATGTAATACATATGTAAATATTTACACTTTACATACCACCAATGAACTAACAATAATGCAAAAACAATCATCATACTCAGCCCATAAAAAAATAAAAATCACACACCTGCTCTAGATTTTAAATTTTAAAAGCTTTCAATTGGCCACCTTCCATTTTGAACAATTTCTCAACCGTGTCCGAGTTATTCGCGATTTTTGGGAAAAAAACGTGATTTTTACATGCTCATGGTCCGATCACTCTCCCTCCCAATTTTGCGATATATAAACCTATTGTTTCAACACATTATTCGAAGCCAAACTGCCTCAACACATGTGAAATGGGAAGGAAAAATTGAATTTACGTGATGAGATGTTAAACAAGTGGTTGTCGACAGCAGAAGCATTCCGCGTCCCAAAAGGTAAAGGAAGGAAACATAAGAATTGTCGCTTCTCTGTTAAGTTTTTTGAAAAAGTCCTCGGAACAAAAGCTGAAGAGCGTACAATTTGCGAAAACGGGGAGATTCAAAATTTACGCATTTTTGAAAATCAGTAGAGAGAGTCATCCGCTTTTTCCTCGAGCACGTAAAAAACCACGTTTTTCCCCAAAAATCTCGAATAACTAAAAAACGGTTGAGAAATCGGCCAAAGTGGAAGGCGACGAATTGAAAGCTTATTAAAATTTATATCGATTGTTATATCGATTGTTATATGCTCACAGTTCAATTTGAAGTTTTCGTAAAAAGTGGAAAAATTAACATGTTCCCTAAAGTTTTAATTTACTGTTGAATGACTGAATCTAGCAAAACATTTTAAAAAGCCATCTTATTTAGCGTAAAATGGCTGAAAAAATGTGCATTTCCAAATTTGGCCTTTTTTTGTATAAAAACAGTGGTCGATCATTTTGATGGGCAGTAAATAAGTAAGAAATGTCCATACTAATATAATAATAATAATTCACTAGTTTTAGTGGTCCGCTTGACCAATTAATACATTTCAATAATAATAATATTAATAATAATAATATACAAACTTTTTGAAACTTTAATTTATGCCTTAGGAAATCAGTAATGCGTCTAAAAGTATCTGAACCTCGTTGATTTGTTCTAAGCGACAATTATCTGCCCATAATCAGGATGTGCTATATATTTTTCATTAATTGACTAATAATAGGAACTCAGAGAACATTGACAATGTAATGATACAAATAGGATTTGGTAACACTTATTGATTGCAATTTTTAGGACTATTGATCAATTAGTTCAACAAAATATTACCAACAGAAAAAGTATGTCCATGGGCGAATAATCAAAATGGTGACGGAGGCGATCTCATTTCCAACATACCAAATTTACATATTATAGGGCCCATGTCGAATTAACACGTTTTGCCGTTTCCCTCGTTATTGTTAATTGAGGGTTGATCACACAGAGTGTCGTTTATCGATTTATACGTTTTCCAAAACAAATCCGCAATTGCGTCAGGGAATGTTTTCGTAAATGACGACAGAGTACCAGCGCGGCGGGTCAGGTAGCGGCATGAATGAAAGTAAGAGGTCTGGTTTAATGGAATGCAACTGAGCAGATGTTTCGGAGCCACCTGCCTCCAGTCCCACCTGCCGTCCGGCCGAGATTTCTGATTTCGAACCCGGCCGAGATTTCGAATATGTTTTACAAAGCGACTTGGACGAGCAACCGAGAAAGGAAAGACTACCCACTTTATATTAGGTGCTGGGTACTTTCTGATTTTCAGATGGTTGGTCGAGAATTTTAGAGTTTGTTGAATTCCTACAATTAAAAAATACTTTCGTTCTAAACTAATCTTTGATTATCATAAAAAGCCTGATCAATCTCCAGGACTGAAGGAGTCTGTCTTTCTCTCTCTCACTCTCTCTCTCTCTCTCTCTCTCTCTCTCTCTCTCTCTCTCTCTCTCTCTCTTTCTACCTATTTATGTATCTATCTATCATTCATTCTATATGTCTATCTATACTGGAGCATACCTTCTCGCTTTCTATGTTTTGGCTGTAATTGACTTTCATAAATTATTATTACATTCCTATATTCCCACATTTCTTTCCTTTAACTTTTGGTACGTTTAATCTATTGTCATATATTTCTATGTAGATTTTTCTAGCAACTAATTTAATTTTTCATCTTTAATTTCAAATGCTACAGGTTTTGCGCTGTGAAAATCCATTTTGTGTTCCATTTTACAATCTAGCAGCCTTCAAAAAGAAAATTTGTTGATGTTGGATATTTCCGTCATTCAGTTTTATATTATTCAAGAATTTCAGAAATTTTCAAAAGTAATTTAATATTTTAGTATTTTAATCGAAGTAAATACATTTACTCACTATCTGATGTAATATGTATATACATTAGAAATATAAATTATTAATGGCTGTTTTATAATAACTGTAAATAAAAAAAGGATCAGACATCTTTTGACTGCGACACCTCTGGTGAAAGCTTGCTTTTGTATTCCGGGTCAAAACTTCCCAATACTTTCCCGCAGGGGTAGCTCGTGTTGATATAAAAAAATTGACATTATAACTGTCACCTCGTGGGTTCGCCGAGCTGTCCCTCCAATATATACTTCAGAGGGATAATATCCGAAGATTCTTGCAAGTCCCTGGATATTACCAGGGTATGAGCCGTTCTGCACATAGTTGTGACGACTAATGAACCTACAACCCTCCATATTTGCGTGGGAGGATTAAAGGAAATAACAACTCTCCCAGGTCTCCCGCAGGACCTGTTCACCAAACTAACTCTCCTTACAAAATGTGAAGTCGATCTTCAAAGGTTGATAAGAACCACCATTATTTAAATTTGTTAAAATTAATAACCACTTGCTTTAAACATTTTATCGCAATGTTTGTCATATTGGAAACACATAATAATCCAAAAATCCCGGCTCGGTTTTAACAAAAATTACACAACTAATTTACCACAAGGGGAGTCAAATTTAATAACAAGGGCACAATCTTATTCATTGATTAACGTACATGTGAACACGTATTTATTGGACAATTCATATAATTATGAACTATTCACCTTTACTTGTGGATCCAACTAGCTATGTTTCATCTCATTTCCTACTTTATTTGCCGATCCAAAATACAAATCACACCTGTCTTGCTTGTACATATTCACATTCTCCATTAATCAATGTACTACGAAGTTTATTGAATATGCTAATATTTTATTTTAGCGTTAATCACCAAAATTTAGTTTCAAATATTCTAATAAAAATAGTTATAAATAGAATAGTGCTTACAACTGAAACGGTTAAGGAATTAAGTACAAATGGGTAAAAATGTGTGGTGGTTAGTGACCGTTAGTCGATGAATATTCAGAAATCGTGAGACGCGGTCTGGTGTGATGTAGGTTTCAGAAAAACATTTTCTTTATCGTGCCAACGTTTCGATCTTTATTGAGATCATCTTCAGGGCCTGGGATTTACAAACATTGTTTAAATTTAACAAAAACATGTAGGATGTGGAAAAATTGAATTTATATAGTGCCAAAAATTTTTTTTTAATATTCAATCCAAATATTTCTACTCA
The DNA here is from genome assembly GCF_000648675.2 of Cimex lectularius. Classification (NCBI taxonomy): domain Eukaryota; kingdom Metazoa; phylum Arthropoda; class Insecta; order Hemiptera; family Cimicidae; genus Cimex; species Cimex lectularius. The sequence continues at coordinate 957,536 of NW_019392735.1, forward strand.
CCCAAAGTGTTTGTTTTCTGCGTACTGTTTTTTTTTTGTGTATGTATAAATTCACTTTTTCCCATATGCTACACGTTTTTGTTAAATTTAAACCAAGTTTGTAAATTCCAGGCCCTGAAGATGATCTCAATAAAGATCGAAACTTTATTTATTTAGAAATCGTGAGATGCGGTCTGGTGTGATGTAGGTTTCAGAGAAACATTTGCTTTATCGTGCCAACGTTTCGATCTTTTTTTCTATACCGACATCCTTCCCCACCCCTTCAAAATCCAACGTTTATAAACACAAAATAGCAAAATCTCACTGGCACTCTCGAAACGACACGCAAGAATGGCACAATTACACAGAAGACAAACACTTTGAGTGAGTAGAAATACTTTGATTGAATAAATAAAATATATTTTGCATTGTATAAATTCACTTTTCCACATCCAAAATGTAATTGTAATATGTAAACACTGTTTGTAAATCCCAGGCCCTGAAGATGATCTCAATAAAGATCGAAACGTTGGCACGATAAAGAACATGTTTTTCTGAAACCTACATCACACCAGACCGCGTCTCACGATTTCTGAATAATCAGAAACAAATAGGAAGGTTTTTAGGTCCGAATCATTCGTACCTTTAAGTTGTTTACAATTATTATTTTTTATTAACTTTTTAGGTCTTGGTGTAGACTTTTTTACAAAGCTTTTCTTGACAATTGAATAATAATGGTCTTTGTAATGGCATTCAAAGTATCATATGTACATTGTAGTTACATGATACTTAGTCGTAAATACAATCCGGCACTGGTTTTAAATTGCAAGAGACAAGGACACTTCCAACGTATTGTAAAAAAAATTATCCACTACGTAACGCGGGCATCGAGGAAAAAGTTACCAAATTGAGAGCTTTGCGGGCGGTTGAAAAAGTTTCGTCGGCACGAGCTTAAAGCGGCAAACAAGTCTAACAGTGAGGAGAGAAGGTTTTCTCGTACAAAATCGACGTCACCAATTTACCCCGGGAGTCAAATGGGGATTAGAAACTTTCATTGGTCCCCCCTCCCCGTCATAACATATTCATTGCAGTGATGATGACGTATTTGTTCAACGCGACAGCTGCAGACATCAAGCATGACCCAGAAAACGTTCCACCTGGACAGGAAGTCAGTCACGACCTCCAATAAAAGTTTTTAAATATCAGGTGTATGAAACATAAATAAAATAAGACTACACTTAATTTATAGAAAACTGATTTAGATTCAGAACTAAAGTTTTTAAAAAAGAAGAAAGAAGCGTATGTAGTAGAAGTCATTTGGTGAATCTATTTTGACTAATTTGAGTAAAAAGTGTATCCCAAGGGTATGCAGCAGAGCGAGACAAGACTCCTAATGCGTTTTTTATGCCGACCAGTTGGTTCCTAGAGCATACACCTGTGCCGATACTAGATGCTATACTGCATATGGTAAAGACGGCTGGTAATCAAATGAAGCTAGTATATCATTAGTATAATTGTTAAAACGTGCCGTGTTCTAGCGTACTTCACAAAACAAACTTGAGCTTAATTTATTTTAAATTTTATAGGTTAAGAACAATTTGACCTGGGATAGAGGTCATTGGGGATTCATGCTTTTGTACTTTTCTCGAGTCAAATCGTCTTTTAAAGGGGTTTTAGGGCCATTCCAATTACCTATCGACAACGCGTCCATCGGTCTTTCTACGTGCCTCGTTTTGAAAGAACGTTTCTTCCGAAGAAAACCAGCAATAAACATCTCAAGTACGTCACGGGTTTCCACTTAGTTGGAGTTTGGTAGGAGGATTGATGTTTATGGCCAAGTAGTAAAAATCAATTATTAAAAAAGAAACAAAACAGAGATCAAGTTATACGCAGACTTGGTAGCCTAAAATGTATATCAAAGAATGATTCACGTCAAAACAAATATGGTAAATATGATGATGTTTTCCGGATTTTATGGTGTATTTTTCATTTCATACAATCATGCGAAAATATATAGAGTTCACCATTTTTACTAACTTAACCCTCTCACGTGACAGATGAACCCACTTATGTATTTATGGTTTTCAAGGTATGACTTTACACATCTGTCACAACACTGTGATCCGTTAATGCCATCTTTCGCAACATTTATTCGATGCTAGTGTATCACGTCGGTAAGATACGAAAGAAATCCGCTGTAGGGCAACCACGAGCTGCTCTCTTCATATTCCCCGAGGGTGGGGAAAATGAAGCATGGATCGGTCCCGGAATAAGTAAAATCCCCGGGGACGTTAAGGGCTCCAAGCGGTATATCCCTTTAGACGTAGACGCCAGTGGAGAGAAGCCTCTTTCATCATTTTATTTATACAGGGGCGATCTTTCTATCTAATAAAGTATACTTTCATCAACTGTCGAAAATTGTTTACTTACGCTCGGTGAAAAAAGCCACTCACCTGAAACAAAGATAAAAAGTTTCAGAATAAAAATAAACCTAAATACAAAACATTTTAAAACAGTAGAGGGTTTTGAATGCTTCACTGGTCCAAATCAAATTTGATTTTTCCAAATTCACTGTCTCCGGGAGTGAAAACAAATGTAAAATTCAATCAAACGACCGTCTTAATAAAATATTTAATCGGAATAATGACAACCATGTAGTAAAAAAAAGACCAGAATAATTAGTAAGGAAACACCGTGTTTCATATATCCATATCACCAGAACTATGAAAATTTAAAATCGAATATCAATTCAAAATCCTAAAACCTTCGGCTTCAAGTACAGAGCATTTAAACATTTTATGCACTGACTAAATGCCCAAGCTTTAGTGTATCATATTATTGTAACTATGTGCAAAATATTTTGAACCGGCACAGGATCACTTACTGGGTCTGTCTCTACTCGCGGGTTATTTTTTAGTTATTCAAACGCGTTTCGGCATTGCGCCATCTTCAGTGAGGAACTGTCGATTCAACAATTCTTTCCGCTATTGGAGACAGACCCAGTGCTGGTTTAACATGAGTTTGTTCACCGACTCGCAGACCAAAACCCATCATCAACTCTATGTTTAAAATATGTAATGCTTTAAAAATAAACAGTGTATTATTATTATTATTATCATTTTATGCAATTTTTAATTAAAATTCTCATCAGATTAAACTTGAGAAAGTTTAATAGAAAAGTTAATAATTAAAAAAATAGCAGTAAATTCACTAAATTTCGTGGTCCGCTTGACCAATTAATTGAAGTAAAATAGCAGGTTTTCCAAATTCCCTGCCTCCCAGATTGAAGTCGATGACTATTTAATCTAACTTTTAACATTATAAACTGTATGTAATTATAATTTTTCTAATTACGTTTTAGAAAACGATCAGGGATGTTCGTCGAGGTTCAGACCAATACATCCCTTTCATCAGAATATGATAATTTGAAAGGTTGGCAATTATCTATTTAAAATACTGAAATCTATTGGTTTATGTACAATGGGTTAAAAAAGCGAAATGTTATTCCACCAGACCAAACGACCTAAGTTTAAAAAAAAATCATTTTAAAACAGTAGATAGTGTTGTTTGAATTTCTCACTGGCCAACATTAGATCTGATTTTACCAAGCTCATTGCACCCCAGGATTGGATTTTATGTATTGTCTAATGTAACTTTTAACTAATAGTCTTAACAAACCATATAATTAGAAACGTTACAATTATATATTAGAAAACTATCAGTGACGAGAATAATGAGAAAGAAAACACGGAGTTCTTTGTCGAGTTTTGGAGGAATAAATCCCTTTCCGAAGAATTATGAAAATTTAAAATGTTACCAAAATCCTGAAATCTGTGTGTTTAAGTATAATGAAATTAAAAACAGAAATTATATCGCACTAGATTAAACCGACAAGTTCGTAATGGCGGGTTTCCTTCTAACTGACCTCATCCCTGCTTGTTTTCTATTAAATAATTACGATTTTTAAACGGAAAAATAATTAAATAAGTGAGAAATTATGTGTGTTCGTAATACGTAAATTATGTGCGTAACTTCGCGAGTTTATCCCTAAATATGAAAAAAACTTAAATTTTCTTAGAAAAGTTAAACAATTTGAAACTGGCAGCAAATCTAGACGCCAAGTTGTAAAATTCAACTAAAAAACGTCCAATGTATTCCAAATTATTATTTATCAAGCATTAAAGAACATCGTAGAAGAATAAATCACACACGGTATGACTTCAAGATGTTTTTTAACTTATAACCAACCGTGGACAGACTTATCTTTTTAATACCACGTGACTTCTTTTTTGACGTAATTGAAAATAATAATTAAACACTTATGTCCTTTATTAATTAATCCTCAAGACAAGAAAACATCTGTGGGAAACATCTTCAACAGGAAATGATTATAAAAAAGCTTCTTATAACCACATCGTTGCCGTAAAGTTTTCACTTGTTAAGTGACGATTATTATCTTAATAATATTATAGGCTTAGTATTATTGTATTTATTAGGAAAATTATAAATATAACAAAAATATTTCACAAAATAAAATGTGAAGATTAAGAATAAACCGCCATAAAAAATATATTATTTTTATGTTATCAGTGGCCATTCTAAAAAACAGCTACCGAACTCTGATCTAAGGCTCAAGACGATACCAGTCTTATGAGTTATCACTGTTATCATCATCATGATCAAAACTGATCATCTGACTCTTGTAGGAATCCCAAAAAAAAACTGAACGATTTTTTTTACTAGATCTTAAATTTAAATCACTAGTTTTCGTGGTCCGCTTGACCAATTAATATCTTTCAATTAGTTAAGGTGAATTTTTGAAAAATGGCGGAGGGAACTGACTTTTTTTATCTCAACTAAAAATCTTAATTAATTGAAAGATATTAATTGGTCAAGTGGACCACGAAAACTAGTGAATTTAATAAGTTAAAATGAAGTATAACTTCACTAAAGCTCTCCGTGGCCATTTCATTTGTCGCTGGGAATCAAATAGATTACACGACATTTGAAAAATGACAAAAAGGAGGGAAAATTCAAAAGGTGTGGTTGAGATGGGACGTTAGTGTCCGAGTGGATTGAAGTCACGATAGCTCAAGTGGTAGAGTAGCGGCGTATCCATCCGAAGGTCGTGGGTTCGAATCCCGCTCACACACTTAAATTTAAAACCAATAATAATTGAATTTAGTACTACTATTATTATTATTAGTTATTAATTATTTAGAAATTAATTTTTCATAAACTCGTAGCATTGTATTTTTATAATGCTAGATGAAAAGGGTTTGAGTGAAATATAATCCCGCGAGAGTAGACCGATCAAATTATGATCAGTGTTTCATCGACTCCCAGACCAACTTTAAATCCTTCCATGGTAAACAGAACTACAGTGTTGCTGATTGTACCCTTTTACTCAAGTCCAGTTGAATCTTTTTTATTACTATTATTAGTGGAAGATGTCTGTAATCTTCATAGAAAGAAGCTCTGCAATTCTCGTTATTTAGTTATATAAACCACATGGTCTGTTAAGCTATTAGACGGCTGAGGTCAACCCCAGAAATCGTCTGAGAGGAAAAACCACCAGATGTTTGCCCCTTCCACTGATCCTAGATATCTCACACACGCACACGCACACGCACACACACACACACACACACGTGTTATAATCTCGTAATTCAACAAGCCGCGTATGTTACTATTTAACTGGTTCCCTGGTGTTTTTCCCCGCTGGGATTTCGCCGTTTTTGGGGGAAAAAAGCAGAGCGTATCGTTTCTGTATTATTTCCACGTTTCAACGACAGCTTGGCCACAGGATGATTCACCTTTCATGGTAATTCGTAGACAAAATGACGAAAACAATCAACAGGGGAGGAACGAACAATTTTTAGCCACGGTGAAAATCCAAATGATGTATGGTTTTAATCAACAATCCCTGATAGCAATAATTCAACCCTTCGCGAAGGGATTAATATACAACCCTTCACGATAACCGTTTGAAATCTTATTTACTTAGCACATAAATTAATATATGAAAGATAATTATGGTGTAAAAGGAAAAGGTTAAAGAGAAATTTATTAAACATTTTTTGAATGAAGAAGTTTCTCAAAATAAATCTCATTTCAATAAATTTACATACATTTGCATATATCATAATCTATTAATATACATTGGTTTGACCAATTTAATTTTTTGTAATGGAGTTCTTAACATATTTAAGCAATAATTCTGCGGTGATTACTTAGTAATTTATTTCTGGTGAGATTGAGGGGTGGTAAAATTTCAGACAAAAACCGTATTTTGTGTAATTTATTTTTAAACCAACCCACCAATTGATCTACATTTTGTCTTTTTCGATTTTTGTTTCTTGTTGCTTTTATTGTCTACTATTCTCGCTTCCACTTTTGAAGGTACTGAATTTTTGTTTCTAAATACTTTCAAAAAACAAAATTAAAGGTTTAAAAAGTGAATAATGGCAAAAAAAATTTTTAAGGGTTTAGTATCTAGTTCAAAAATTAGGCATGCGAGGTATGATTCGGTATGCAAAGGGAAGCTATTCGACCCAGCAGTCGAATGAGACCTATCGAAAGTTATTGCTGTAGAGTCGGGACATCTGGTACTCCTTGCTAACATTATTCACGGCTCTGCGCTTCCGACCGTAAATAAAACGAGTAACATCCACGGACGGAAACATCTTTCGGAGGATGAAGCAGCTCGCTACGGGCCATGATTCCCTTTTAAATTCCCCTGATAAAATTAGAAGCTCAGTAAAAAGTTCACCATTTCCGAAATACGCCTCCGACCCATTGGTAACGCCTTGAACTTTCTTCAGTTTTACATTTCACCCTGATTCCACCCCCTGGGGTGACTGCCTGCCGACTCTTATGGCTGGAGTTTGGAGGGGGTGTTACACCCGTCCAATTTCCGTTCTGGAAATGAAGGATGGGTAAAAATAAGCATGGAGAAAAAAACAAAACCCGTGGTTACACGACAGTTCCATTTAATCAATAAAAGACCAAATTTAAAGCTTAATTTAGGGCCAAAATTAGCTCTTCTTAAAAAATATTTAATTTTTTTAGATATCCGAAAATTTACTCTTTTATTTGTAAAAGGTAAAAAAGAACTTAATTTCATACTCACATAAAGTGTGAGGCTATTCTTGTGATGTAAGAATATACATTTTTGGTTTTACACTGAATTCTTTTATTCAGTTTAATTTGTATTTAATTATTTTATTTTTTATCTTATATTTTTATTTAAAAATATCCACCAAACAACAAAAATAAAAATTATAACGATTACAAGTATTTACTAAAAGAAAGCTTTTTTTAGCCTTTCAGTGTATTTAGTAGTAACTGATTTTAGCCACATCACTAGTTTAGTCAGCAACTAATTCTCAACTGTAACAGCTACATAGGTTATAATTACTTTGTACCACAGCTATATTTCTAGTTGAATGTTAGGCATAAGTAGGGCTTTGGGGAATAAGGCTTCAACCAGAATGTACCTCATAGAATACATCAAGTTCCACCATAAACGTCAAACTATAATCGTGTCAAGGGTGGAAACTGCCTTCTGTCTCATCTGGTCGTACACTAATTCAACAATAGAGCTGATTTCAATTAATGATATACGATTTTACGTTGAGGCTAGATCGCCTTTGACCGAGGGACACTCCCAGTGAGGATGACAACGTTAATCAAGGGCCGTCATTAAATTATATTCACCTCTCAATCCCCTGTCGACCCTCGGATTATAGTTTTGTCGCAACGGAGCGCGCGTAACTGATTTTCAATGGCGACACTTTGCCAAGGTTTTACATCACAAAGGGAAAAATTCGGCGAGTTTCCGTTCTCGGGATCAGGTTCGAAGGTATACTCTGACAAACTCAAGCATAATATAAATAGGCCAGAATAAAAACAATATGTAAACAACAACAACAAACAAATTATATGTAAAAATGTTTGAACTATCATGTAATAGACAATATTTCTCAGAAACAATATGAAAAATGTGCATTTCTTAACGATGTAAAATAAAATTGCGAAAAAGGGTAGTTAAAGCTTGGGTTTTTAGCTTCTCTGATGGGTCCATCCTTTTGTTTCAATTTGTGGCCGGTTCTTTGTCTCCTTCTTTGAGTGGAGTGTAATGAAAATCCTCGGCAAATCCTACATTTACATCCTTCTTTTTTTAATCTAACATTACACCGAGATTCTACCAACTTCACAACTTAATTTATGAGAGGACCAAAGCAAGATAATTAATGTCTAATTACCATTTGAAAACTGAGTTGTACGATGGTTGTTTATGCAATTTACCATCTGAAACCCAGGAAGAACGGTTTAATTTCACGGAATTCACCGTTGAGGCACGGGATGTCTTACTATTCACATTAATGCCTTTGTAATTAAATAATAATCCTATTCATTTATCACGTTCCAACGAGATATTGTGTTGTTAAGCCGCGGGTGTCAAACGCAAAATTGTGGTGCCTACAATTTACGAAGTTAGGAGAGGTAAATTTCAACGGGTGCAATGAAAAATTTACTTTTCAAACATAAATCATATTTCAAATCTTCATGTGCATTACTAGGACTTACTGCGTCAAGAACATTTATATTTGATTTCAATTGACGAATTTCTAATTATTAAAAAAATTTTAGATAATTTTTGTCGTGTTTGTAAAGCATCTCAGTTCTTTCTGTCAAGCTGTTAGTCGATATACTGTCATCATTTCCCTATCAAACTGAGAAGAGGCGGAACGGAGATGATCAGTTATAATGAAACTGATGAGCCAATTCGCCAGTTGGCTTAAACGGTAAATTATAGAAGAATCTGTCGAAAAGTCAGCACAAATTTGCAAGTGCATCTTTTTATTCTTTCCTGTTATTTAAAATTATAAAATAATAGCGTGACAATAATTTTTGTCAAAACAATACGAAAAATCGGTGTTTTAAAACTGGTTGTTAAAGCTGAGGTTTCTCTCCTTGAGGATAATTAAATCATTGCACCTGCATGGCCCATGTGCCATTTCATCGGTCGACTTTCATTTTTCCCCTTACTTCGCCGAGATTGAAGTGTTTAAGGATTTGGTCAAAAGGAAGAAAAATGTCTTATCAAAATGCAGCACGTTTATTCCAAATTGCCCACGGTTTAAAAATTCAGAAGTTTGGTTTTTTAAATCAATTAGAAATATGGAAATAAAAGGAAAAATCTCAGTACTTTCCATTGAATTATCACCTTATATCAGAGTTTTACTTTCTTAGTTTTATTCCAACGATTATTGCGTAGCGTGAGCTTTTAACTTTCGCGATAAGCAGCTTTGAAGGATGGGAAACGAGTTTTGTTTCAACAAGGCAACGTGCCCAGTTGATAAACTTCCGATTTACAAAACAAAAGCCGCTGAAAACGGAGGTAATCCAAGCTTTTACCTCGCTCGTCTCATATTACAAAACGTGCCAGCGGGTTTACGTACCTCGAGCTACGGCCCATTTTTTTTTTTTTTTTTAAGATCCGTCGGAATTTTATTTTTTCAACCCATATGCAACTGGATACTGTTTCATACCTTGAAATTCATTTGGATTTAAAATAAAAGCTGGCAACCTTTTTTTTAACACAATTAATTTTATGGTATTATGTTCGAGTACAAAAATTCCAAGTATTGTTTATTAAAGTCACTAGTTTTCGTGATCCGCTTGACCAATTAATATTTTTCAATTAATTAAGGTTTTTAGTTGAGATAAAAAAGTCAGTGTCACGAGCGGGATTCGAACCCACGACTTTGGCTAGATACGCCGCTGCTCTACCACTTGAGCTATCGTGACCTCGATTCACTCGGACACTAACCTCCCAACTCAACCCAACCTTTTCAATTTTCCTTCCTTTTTGCCATTTTTCAAATATCGTGTATGCGGCGTATATAGCCAAAGATCGTGGGTTCGACTCCCGTTCGTGACACTGACTTTTTTATCTCAACTAAAACCTCTCTAGGGCTCTTCAGATCATCTCAATAAAGATCGAAACGTTGGCACGATAAAGAAAATGTTTTTCTAAAACCTACGTCACACCAGATCGCATCTCACGACCTCCAAATAATCATTTTATGTACTGTATCATTGACTCATCCACCTTCAATTCAAAGGTGGTTTGGTTATGCCTAAGGTATCTCCAGTTACTCGGAAAACGAGTTCGGATAACCTTGATAACCTCAGGACACGAGGGGATTGAATGGAAGGCCTGTCAGAGTAGCAACAGCAGGAACACCCAAATCGCCATTTCCCCAAGGCATGCTAACAGCCAAACTGAACAAACAGTTATGGAAAGAAATGGCCACACACTGCTCAATACTCAAAAAAGATTCTCAATATCTCAACCGGGAGAACAATCTTCCTCTCTCTCTCTAACAATCTCTCTCTCTCTCTATGAATCTCTCTCTCTCGCTCTCTCTCTCTCTCTCTATCTATCTATCAATCTCTCTCTCTCTATCTATCTCTGTTTGTCTGTCTGTATGTCACTCACTCACTCACTCTCTCTCTCTCTCTCTCTCTCTCTCTCTCTCTCTCTCTCTCTCTCTCTAATTAATGAAAATAAACGCCCTTTTTACTGGCGATTGGAAAAACTGACAAAGAAACTTGCCGACTCTACCATAAAATATTTGAAACTTCGGAACATGTCCTATTGGAAAATAAGCTAAGAGGAATCCCAACTGTATAGGTAGTTAAACAAGCTTGGAAATAATGATAGGACCATAAAGGTCGCAGTGCAAAAAGGGAGAGTATAATCACCCAAGGGTGAAAAAAGGAAATATTGTTCAACATTTAAGGAAGAATATTTTAGAACATACAATATGCCTGGTTTGATTAATCTTTAAATATTTCCTAAGGAAAAATAACATAAGATAGGAAGTTCGAAACTTTATAATTTTTACGAGTTCGCTTTTTCTCTGTTCTCCATAAATCATAAATTGAAAGCATTAAATGTAATTTACACAATTAATTAAATTAATTTAAAGTTATTAGAAACATTATTAATTATTAAATCCATTATGTTTAGTGGTCTAATTGTCCAAATTACTTCTTTCAATTATTATTTTTTTTTTTTTTTAAGCAAGGTCTTGGTTAAGATGAAAAGCCGAAGGTCGTGGGTTCGAATCCCGTTCGTGACTTTTTCATCTCGACCTTACATAAAAAGGGTTATTAATTATATCATAAATATTTTTATTAGACATTACTGTAATTACATCTAATCTGACTGCATAAATACTTTAAAATGTTAAGTTTTTGGCCCAAGTTGACAAGTTTTTGTAATAAAATTTGCTTCTGTCACACGCTGTTTATTAAATTAAAACAATGTTTTTTTCTTTATATCAATCTGCCGGTTGTAATGGGCCTCTGGCAGGAATCAGGTCAACAAGAGGATGCTTTGCAAGCCTTTCATCCCCTATGGATATTACCCTACCACCTTAACCCCTGTCGTGGGCTCTTTTCAATTTACACCTCGACCTTCCTTCGGGGGAATATAATAAAGTATATTCATCAATCCTCGGGCTACGCTATAATCAAATTTCAACAACTTTCCTATAAATAACAGTGTAATCCCAGATATGTTTAAATTTCTTGTTTCACCCTGCAAACAAATGAAAACAAAATAAATAAAAGTGTTATGTTGCGGGTGTATATTTTCGATGAGTTAATTAAGGGTATCATTTTGTTAATTCGAATATTTGGCTATACTAAAATCATTTTTAGAAACGTACAAAAATGTTTTGTATTAATATGTTCAAAGATAGAAATTGTATTTGGCTAATAAAAAAAATTAATGCGATTAAACTGTAAATGAAGTATGAAGTATCTATGTAGATACGTTGTTTGGGAATAACAATAAATTGAGTTCAGAACTTAAAATCATATATGCCCTTTTTACATTTGTACAGAAAAAAAATTATAAATACCCACTACGTTAAAAACAAGTTAACACCCTGAGACGCGTGTGTGTTTTTGAGAAATCTGGTCTTACGTACATCGAAAAGGCTGGTATTTAATAAGAAGAATTGCCCTCTCTGACTTTAGTGACTGCTTCTATCAATTTTGGCATACACATCAATTTTTTTTAATATAACATTCTGGGGTAACTCTCTAACCATACGTAAGGATTCTGTGGTTTGCTGCCCCACTCCTCCAATAAATTTCATGCCTAGTGATTATTCATTGATTTAAGGTTTTAAGCTGTGGACGAGCATAATCATGCATGATCAAATATTCCGAGCCTAAAAACGGCTTCTAGGATCATCTCCACGAATCTTAAGGCATTTAAGGCTGGCCCCAACTCAGTATGTGTCTCCCAAGAAATGCCACCTCACAACATGATAGACCCTCTTCAAATTTCCCAATGGAGCTCTGACTGGATCTCCAGGTCTTCTCCAAATTCGTTCATGGGCATTTGGACTATTAAGAGCTAAATAATTGTTAAATAGGACTTTTTTTTCTATTCTCTTACAGTTCAAGATTAGTATTGCAAATTTTAAGTCTCATAACGGTTTCTGAGCTGAGAAATTGGCCTTTCAAGAGCCTTCTTGGTGTGAGGTTTGACACACTTCTAACAGCTGACTACGAGATTTATATCCCCGAATTCCAGCGATCAATTTTAATGGCGTGTCCGGATTGCCAACATCTAAAGAAACGGTCGTTTATAGAATTGGTTTTCCTGGGAAGCCCTGAATTTGATTGCCTCGAGCCATTATCCAGTCCCCTTGAACATTTTAATTGTCCTCCAAAACGATAAATAATGAATGTCAAGGCGATTAGTGATGTAACGCAATAATTTTCCTTGATGGCAAGTAATCATTCTGACTGATACTCGACTCATTATGACACAAAAAATTAACAGAGTAAAGAAAGTAGAGAGAAATTGCTACCGTAAGCTGAAAATCCTGATCCTTTATTTGTTGGTAAACAGAGATTAATAACGATAGGTTTAATTCCCAACGCCTCTCATGGAACGATAATATTTATTATAAATATAAATAAAACGTGGGTTAAGGTTTCAGGTATTTATGAGTATGACAATATTTTAGACGGGATATTTTTATTGGAAATTTGGTCGTTAACGGTCAATTTGGTCTGCCTATTCTCGCTTTATTTGACAGACCAAATCAAAGAATAAAGGCAGACCAAAATGTTCAGTAACGGCCAGGTCACAGGTTCATCAGCCCACAGACTACCAATTGAATTAAAGAACCAGCATAGAAAATTTTTTCACCCCTAAAGTTGTTTATCACAGTAATGAACTAAAGACAAAATTCAACATAAAATGCAATATTCCTTTAATCAATGATTTGCCAATTGGATTAGAATTTCCATGTACTGATACCACTTCATTTGGCCTTTGTTTTGAGTAATGTAATAACTGGTTCATCTAGAGTTCAATAGTTGTTAAGATATACGATATCAGTGAAATATGAATTGACCTGAACAATTTTAAATATTTTTTTTTATAAAGTTCTATCAGGGTGAAACAATCATTACGTCCAAATAATCATCATAACCAAAGATTACCGAATTGGCCAGACCAACTGCTCATCATCCCATTATTCTGTCTCGCCTTTCCTGATGTTTCTAGCTGGTTAACTTTCTAACTTGGTTAAAAACGGCGTCATCTAGGCCTCTAATTCTCCGCCTTTCATCTGGAGACATCCAACATAAGTAATTAATAAGTTAAACTAAATGTTATTACTTTGTTCTCATAAAGGTGGGACAGTGGACGAGCATGACAATGAGGGGATTCACATGAAGTTAGGTCATCAATTGCAAAAGAAAAATATCTAGGCGTCTAAATTGTTTTCAAGGCTTCAACTTCGTACATACTTGCTAACTGATGAAACGTGCCCTGTGTGCAGGAGGACTGTTTTCCGCCCAATTGTTTCGTTAAATTAGTTAACGTCCAACGTATGAAAGATGTCTCAACACCAGCCGACAGTCGGCTAGCTGTTCCATTGAACAGACGAACGAAACAAATGGGAAATTGGACGGCACAATGGTCCGTTGTTAATTCTGTTAAATTGGTAAGGAGGCACATTTATGCTCGGCGGGAACAGGAAGCGCACCTGCGACGGTACAACGTGCAGTGCCCATGAATAATTTCTCATTAGTACGTCGCTATCCTCGCTTTTATCAAAGCTCCATGAATAATTGATCAGGGTCTGTATCGCGCCCATTTTTAGACAAAATTCCCTTTAATTTTGTTTAATCTCATAATGAAATTTGTCCATTATCTCGAAGCGGCGGCTTTCCAATTAAGTCCCGCCCTCGACGTCGAAAGGGATCTCATTCCCTATGAATTACTAGGCGTCAATATTTGTCCTACCTGTGCTAAATCGGTTGGCAGAGCAGACAATTCATTAGACCGATGAAACGAGAGCGGTAGCAATTGGTGTAGGTAGCCGAAGGGAGGATGTTATCTATTTAGGATGACCTCTGCGAATCCTCTCGGATAACGACCTAATAAATAAACGATGCCAACTTGCAGATGAGGTCGCAGAACATAGCGAATTTTACATTCGTTCAATCCCCAAACAGAAAAACTCTGATATACGCTAATATTGAGATCCCATGAAAACCACTTTACAAAACGTTCTATTTAGTAACAACCAAAAAATAATCGAAAATACAGGGTTGGTCGGTATGGCAAAGCAGATCCTGTGTGTTTTCTTTCAAAATCAAAATTTAAAGAAGCTAAATAATATATGGATCGCAGGTACTATTCCTTAACTATAGTTCAATATACAATTTCTCCAGGTTGGCACTTTATGTACTAAAAACAAAACAGAAAACATTGTTCATTTCATAGCATGTCAATAGCAGACTCGGTGAGTTTTCTTTTAAAAAAGTAATAAGACAGAACATTCTTCCTGATTTTTTAGCAGGCCATGTTATATAAGAAAACTGTTCGAAAATAACTAAGTATGCAAATTAAATAATAAATGTAGAAACTTCCTTCAAGTTCTTCAATTTTCACATTTAAATTATTAATTAGATCATAGATTACCTAAAATTATTGATTTATTCCAATAATTATGGAATTCTGTGAAATGAAGACGTTGATAATCTAATAATAATGTTCATAATTTGAGATGTCTCAATTGAATAAGATAACTGATTACTGGTTTATATAAGCTCAAATCTGCACATGCGTTATACTGCATAATGTGGGAATGAAATTATTGAAAAAGACTCGAATCACTGGTTTCTATTCAGAGCTGCAATGTGCCGTTTAGATGGCCCTGCAGAAGCAGTAGTCTTGAACAACAATGTTACCAATATTACAGATCTAATAAAAACATTAAAAAATAACAGTTATGAAGTCACATAACCGAGAACACCCCATCGAATTTTTAAATCGACTAGACGAAAAACGTATGACTGTGATTACAAGGTATGGACTAGATGGCATGCTAGATTCTCTTTTAAGAATGTTATTTGACCAACTTGATGCTACACTTATTAGAACACTAATACATGGAATTCACCCAACACTTGGCGGTCATTTACAAGTTTTACAACATGAAAATTTATGCACGGCTAGAAGTAAGTTAATTAATTATTGTAGTATTGTATTGGATGAGTTAAAGTTGAACCCTAGCCTAGACATTATAAATAAAACAGACAGACAACCAACTACCATATACACTAACTAAAAAATACCAAATTATGAACTCCCTCACAAAAGAAAATACCAGCCTACATATGTCCCTGCTTTGCCTGAAACCGCAATATCCCCCTTAGACCTCAAAATCAATTCGATCCCAATCATTATTCCACGTCTAAACAACACTGCCAATTTTAACCTCATCAAAAACCAATTTTTTTCTAAAAACCACCATTTCAAAAGGTACACTCGCAAAATACAGTTCCCATGCGAACGCAATCTTCTAGGCCAAATTTCAAAAAGTTTATATCTCCGTACGAAGTCAAGCATATTAATGAAAATCCTGAAAACTTACATTTACAAAATCAAATAGATCAATTATCGAAATCGGTTAATAGCATCACAGAGAAACTCGATAATTTCCTAACCCTAATAGATTGTTTCTCAAAGAGATTTTTAACCTTTCCCCTTAAAAGTCTTAATCAATTAGAAATCCCAGAACTTATTGTAGAATATTTATCACAATACCCGATACCGAAAACGATCCAAATGGATAACGGTAGGGAATTTGATAATGCTGGAATTAAAAATTTATTCAACATTTACAAAATCGAGCCATACTACATAACCCCGGGACATCCGGACTCACAAGGTCTATTGGAACGTGCACATTCGACCGTAATCGAATTACTGAACACAATATAATTACAAGAAAAGTTCCAAAACACAGTTGATAATATGAAACTTGCTACAATTGCCTTTAATAACACATAAAATTCGACTCTGAAAATGACCCCAATGGAACTAACATACGGATTTACGAATAACCCTTACACATCCGACTAGACATACTACATAGAATTATAACAGAGAAAATTGAAAAAGAAAAGGAACTGAGAACAGAAAGACTAAACACACAGCGTGAAAAAGATATCGCAACACCCAATGAAATATTTGCAAAGACGACTTACCATAAGAAAGACAAATCAAAATATATGGAATTAAACTATGACCCACAAAGTAAGACTGCGACTAACCCCAAATTCAAAGACAACAACCTTTTAAAATATATGCCAATAGAATAAAAAAAAACTTAGAAAAAATAATACCGGTTTTAAATCTGTTTCAGGTCAAGATGATATTAATATTCCTTCTATTTCCCGTGACGGTCTGCTATAAAGTGACAAAACTCGACAAAACGACTGGCATAGTAGTTTCAAAATTTGAAGATTTTTACCTTATGAAAAGATCATACACTTATATGCACCATATAAATACATCCTTATTACAAGACGAACTGGACAACATTCGTATCTTACTGAACAAAACCCCCAAAACTATAGAACCTATCAAGTATACACTCAGATCATACTTAGAAGACTCTCAGAACGAACTAGACCATATTCACCTGAATACCAGAAAGGGGGTTTAGGGAATGCAATCTCTTGGATAACTGGAAATATGGAACATAACGACAAAGAAAAATATGATGAGATTTTAATGAAAATTCAAACAAACGAATAAACTTTAGAACACAACGTAGAAAAGCAACTGTCATTAAATAAACATTTCATTAAAGAATTCAATAAAGAGATAGGAATTGTTCAAGAAAATAACGTAAAATTACATAACTATGTTAATAATTTCGAAAACACAACAAATGCAATAGAACCCAGAAAAATACAATCCTATTTACATCACTATCATTATTATATAACAAAATAAAGTACATAGCTGATAGCTTGGAATTTTGGAAAAAAAGGTAATCCATTCTAACACATAAAGAAATTAGCGAATTAATGTGTGGTGATTAGCGACCGTTAATCGATAATTATTCAGAAATCGTGAGATGCGGTCTGGTGTGATGTAGGTTTCAGAAAAACATTTTCTTTATCGTGCCAACTTTTCGATCTTTATTGAGATCATCTTCAGGGCTCAAAGTGTTTGTCTTCTGTGTAATTGTGCCATTCTTGCGTTGAATGCCCAACAACTCTCAACACGACACGCAAGAATGGCACAATTACACAGAAGACAAACACTATGAGCCCTGAAGATGATCTCAATAAAGGTCGAAACGTTGACACGATAAAGAAAATGTTTTTCTGAAACCTACATCACACCAGACCGCATCTCACGATTTCTGAATAATTAGCGAATTAATATCAATAACTCATGTATCATTAATATCAAAGGATACAGAGATTTTATGGCAAATAGGGAGAGTACATTGCTTCATTCATACCGACTTCATTTCTTATTTTAACCAATTACCCTTAAATTTCCCCGCATATGAAACCTATGTTTTCCTATCGTACCCAATTGACCATGAAGGTAAAACAATCACCAGGATTGTCCATCCATCTCTTATTGTGATACACGAGGGGTTACTTGCAGGAGTACATCACTAAAAGATAATTATTACTGTAAAAATATGTCTAGATTAAATAATCCATGTATAAATAGAATATTAGAGGAAAATGATGCAAAAAATTGTGAATCTTCCATCATTCCTCAACCAAAATCATTTATAAAGTATGTTAACGTCATTAATCAATATTTTTTAAATAATAATAAACAATTAACAATTAAGAATCATAATAATACGAATATTGTACATCTTCAAAAAACAGCACTAATATCATTAAACGAAAATGAAACACTAAACAACTTTGCTAAACCATAACACCTAAATATAAGTTTTGAAACAATCCGTAAATCTAATATTATATAGGCCCATTGGAAGAATTAGTTGAACTGTCATTTAACCATTATAAAACTATATATGTAATATTGTTAATAATGACGTTAGTAATAAAAGATTGTTTCTTCAAATATTAGCAAAACAACAGTTATCATCAGAGTCGACTAAGCACCAATCAGAAGATATAAGCAAACAAACCACAATATCAAAATTGGACCTCAAGCTACCGTATAAACGCTGAGGACAGCTTTCATCCTGAGGAGGGAGGAGTTACGGGAAAGGAAACTGAAATCCGACACTGTTGACAATATGACTATTGATAAATAATCTAAAAAACCCTTCCCCCTTGCTATGCGCTTATTGTTGTAATTTTAATCATTCTCTGTTGTAAGCCCCGTCTGAAAAGTTGTAGCTCTAGTAATAAAATTCCTTTTATAAAAAGTTATTTGTATTCGGAGTTCATTTAATTTAGGACACCCAAGTGTTGTTGGACGCAAAGCCTTAGTATGACAAATAATACACTGGTATAACGGATAGTAGACGCCAGACTATTGACCATACTTTTGTTTGTTGTGTCTTAAATCATCTTAACTTTTTTAACACACGTAACACGATTTGCAGTAGGCTTAAATTCCTTTTCTTTAATTCTACTTGCCGAACTAATTTAAATAACAATTAAACCGTCTTGCCTCAACTCAGAGGCAACCTGGAACAAAAGGCGCAGAATACAATAAACGAAAAATTCTTTTCAAGATTACAACAAAATAGACAGGTTTTGCGGATATATAAATTAAAATTTGTTCATGAAAAGGCTGTTAAAGTAATCATGGTTCTTTTCAATTACGTCTTATCAACTCTCGTGATGTATCTACTTTAATATGGTACTTCGTCCACGCTCGAGTCAACAGCTTTTCAAAGTATTTTAAATTGTCTGTACAATATACAAAGATACCACATTTGACAGGAAATTGCTTTTCCGTTAGAGAACAATAAGATTAATCCAATGGGAAATTCGTACGTTGCGACCAATAAATGTTTGAACTTGTTTCTTAGTTTGTGTACCCTAACGCATTCCAAGCGCGTTTCCAACCCCGAGAACACCCCTGAAAGAAGAACATTAGCTCAAGGAGTCGGCGGCACTCCTCATACGGCGCATACCATCCGATCGTGGGAAGCGACCTTTGTCCCGCCTTTAGGATGGATTCCTTTTACCAGATAATTAGAGTTCCGTCGCGTTATTTACATTTTTTTGTTGTAAATGTTAAAATTCTGAGGGCCGTTCGAAATACATTTGTTAAAAGGCTATACGACCCGTGTAGGACAGATTCAAACTTTCACAGTGCTTTAAGGTCAAACGGTTTTTCCCCCGTCATCAAGACAATTTTTTGCGATGAGGACATGAAGAAAATATAACCATATTCACATCGAAAAAGATGTCAATGGAACAAGTTACATAGCCGGCCCACTTCCAGTTTTTAAATTTCATTCTTGTCTCAACGTTTTTCCTCGGATCTCATAAACTTATATGATCTATCTTTTTAATACTGGTGTATTGTGTTCTACTGCTTTTGAGTTATTTATAGTTTTTTACAGTTTTTCCTAGCTGTTGCCGAAAGGGAGTTATCTTGAGTGAATAAGCAATCGAGCTAAGGCTGTAACTGGGATGAACGGCATTTCGACAGTTCCAATTTCAAAACGTAACTGAGATGGTTGAATGTTACTTTATCAGAGGGGTAAAGATAGCGTTGCTGGATATTACTTGTGAGCAGACTGACAGCATGTTCTATTTGGTTACCAGTTTTAAGTGGAATGTAAATACAGATGGTAATAAGTAAAATCAAAAAAGCTAATTAATTGACCTAAGTAGGCAGTTTCTTCGACGTATTCAATTGCTTTATGAAAACATCAATCTACTTTTTTTGCCGTTTGACTTTAGGACCGTTTTGTTATTGTTATACATCTTCCCTGGCACTTTCCCACTTTCCACTTTCTTCGTTTAAATCCTGAATTATGGCAGGTGTCTTTGACCACCGAATTATCAGATATTTCCAAGTGCGGCAGTCTGATTCCTTCGACGAATATTCCTCGTTTCATTGCTACCCCACAATCGCGATTGGAAAATATGTTCTAAAACGGAGTTCAAAAGTGTCGGAGAAAAAATATCTCCTTGTCTGACCCCTCTATTCATTAAAAAAAAAATTCCCTATTACACATAACTTGACTCTCGCCGTTACGTCAGTTTAACATCTTGCTTTAATTAAGGCAGAATGCAAAAATTGGTGTAGCTTTATTGTATTAAATAAGCGCCATATAAAGATGGAAAACCTGGGTTTATTCATATATTACTGTTATATACTACATGTAATTACAAAATGTTCCCGGCCTGACAAAATCTAACTGCTATGGCGATAATCAAAACTTGGCCGTACACAAGTACTGTAAACGCTACAGCTCTGAGCTTTTAGATATAGTAATTGAAGTTAACGTAGACGACCTGCAGCAACAGCCCGCCACCGTCATCTCAGGAGAGTATGGTGCAGTGAGCGCCTAGAAGAGAACACCAATTGGAATGCTGTTATGTTTACTGATGAGTCGCGTTTCTGTCTGTGTAGTGATAGCAGGCGCCGAAGAGCCTACCGAGAATAGGGGATGCGTGCAATGCCCCAGTTCGTGTTTGGATGGGACGGTGTAACGGTCTGGAATGGGATTTACTCTGGAGGACGAACTGGACTGCATTTTTTTTTAAGTCAACCTCACCGCAGTCCGTTGTCCAAGAAATGATCGAGGAATACATCTCTTAAACCGGGGATCTCATTGGCAGGGATTTTCGTTTTCTGGATGATAATACCAGACCTTATAGAGACAGTTTTTCATCAATGAGACGAGATTAGAAGTTAGTGAGTTTTAATATTTTTTAATTTATTTATGATAGTTTGAAAGAAAATGACCAAAACACCGGAAAATAATTTAGTGATAGATTAAAATTTAACTAACAATTTATTACCTGGCTTTGCTCTTAATGCATTATTGAGATAACGATAAAAAATACATGTAGTTAGAAATAAACGCTAGAATATATTTTTTTTACTTTGCGAATATTTAAAACAATTTATGTCATACATTTTTATAATTATTGTTTAGTTATAAAAAAGAGGACGTACAACTGTTCAAAGATTGCAAGCATTTTCAATTACATGAAGGGATTTATTTTCTGATGAGGCCCCTTATTCAACCCCTTCCAGTTCCACGTCGTTCATTGTGTCCAGAAACGTTTGGGGGCCACAGACCATATTTACTCTGTCGAGAACATCCTTTTCAGACTGCCTTCACATCATCCGGAAGGGGGTATTGTGACCAGAAGACATTTCTCGTTTACAGGCTACACTTCCGCTCAGGTGGCGGTAAATATTTCCTAATCTCAAGCCCGGGTAAACAGGTTTAATTGGTTTCCCCACAAGGGTAGCGGTGTTTTATTGTAATTTTTCCACTCGGAAAAATTACCCTTGTTGAAACGTGGTAGAGGCGGATTCATGGAACGCCTACAAATGTCCCAAGAGCTAAACAGCTTCCATGTGTTCTTTTCAAATAAAAGGTACCTTCGCTTTAGCCATCCATCTCCCGAACGACGAGACATTTTTCCATTTGTCGGAACTTTTCAGCGTCCTCGGAACGAGAAAGGGAGAAATTAAAATTACCCCGGAGTACTTTTTCCATTTTCAATAAAACGCGACAAAGTATTTTCTGATTTTATCTTTACTGGCAAGTGGGGTGGGAATAACAAATTGCTCAAAGCCGACTCACCCTCTCAAAGGGGGTAATTGTACGCCAATGATACAACCCTCATCGAACTGCTTATCCGAGACCGCATACATGGGATTTTGATGGTATTGTACTACCACATGTGCCGGTCTCGCACTCTATTTCAGGCCATATTTATCATCTGAAAATCCTTCTCCTGGCCTTCGGGGGAACTCGAATTTCCACTTAACTCCTTTTGCTTAATACTCGGATTCACATGAATTATTGCCCCTGAGAAATTTACGAGATGGGTTTGTGACATCGGTCAAGACAGGGGTTTGTCATATTGGACGTCTCGTCGTTTACCTCTCGTAAAAGGGAACTCGATTTCACCTGTCTCAACATTTGATATCTTCCCCCGGGTGTCTACCCCTTCACAATTGCTGCTCCAATTCCAATTCGAACATCTCTTCATGTTCAACTCGATTTTTAATTTTACACCTTTAGGCTTAACCTTTAGACTCATCTTGATTGTCGAAAAAAGACTGTTTAAAGCAATTTAATATTATGTTAGTCTATTTACTTTCACAATTTGTATGTTTTACATTTTATAAGATTTAAAAGCCCCCCACCAAATCTATCTAGAGAATTATTTATTCTAATAATAACAGTAGAGATAAAGTCAAACAGAAGAAATGGATAATTCTTACCAAATACTGTACACATGATTTTATTGTTACAATGAGGCACAAAGGCCTCACCTGTCTTCTCATACTTTTGTTGAGATTTTAAATAATTACATCTACAATATAAGCTAATTTACAAAAATCATAATTAAAAGATACATTTTTTATCAATATATAGCCGAAAACATATAGGGAATTAAATTAAGTGTTATCGAGTACACACCGATAATCCCAATATAAGTCATAGAACATCCTAATCGAAAAAACTTGGACGAGCTTTAAATGCTTGTGTAGTATTGTAGTGCCTTTAAATTGAATTGGTTGTGTACATTAAATGAAACGCAAATACGGACAATATATTGATCTAGGCCCATTTGTTATTGCGTTGAAAAATAACAAAACAAATAAACATTAATATTAATTTATCAACAACATCAATATTAAATATTGATCAAACATTAATATTAAGTATTATTATTATTAAATTAATCCATATTTGCTTAGTGGTCATAATTGACTATATTAATTATTCCAATGAATTGTTCTTTTTATCTAAGGTTTTGGGTTGAGATGAAAATATGGCAAAAAGAGGGAAAATTCAAACGGTTGTAGGTTGAGATGAGGAGTTGGTGTCGAAGTCACGATAGCTCAGATGGTTAGAGAAGCGGCGTATTGAACCGAAGGTCTGGGTTCGAATCCCGCACGTGACACTACTTTCTCATCTCAACCAAAACCCTTAGATAAAAATAATAACTGATTGGAATAATTTTTTTTAAATACTACTGAATGTGTGTGCCATAGAGACACTTACCATAAATGGAATCGGTTTTCATGTTTCATCTTGTGAGAACCTATTCACCGGATCAACGCACAGGCTTTTGCGGCGTCGGTGGCCGCAACAGTTATGGGGTTAAAACGGCACGCATCACTGTAAGGTAAAGGTCCCTGGCTCTACTGGCCCTGTATTCTAACCCGACATACATAAATGTTTTTTTTGTTCAACACCGACATCCCAAGGGTTGATATGACCTCTGCTGTTGCGAACTTCGGGAAAAAAGCTCAGGCTTAGTTTTTTGACGATAGGACTAAACCTCCAAAATAACAGAACAATCCACTCAATATTATGAAATTGTTTGTCAAAGTAGAGGCAAAAAAAACGCTGGACCCCAGAGGAATGTCTGAAAGCAGGCCTAACCGCGTCTTCTCTTCTATCGGCGAACTGATAAAAGATTTGAATTATTCAACGGGCCAGACGAGGTTTGATAAAAGAGTTGTTTGCCCCCTATCCGATATAGAGGACGGTTAATGAAGCCGGGATCTCGGCAGTTAATTATACGATTTCCACGTAATGAGAATGTCCCTTTATCACGAGACCGGTGGTACAAAGGGCGACCGGCGAAAAAAGGAAATCGACGCCGGCCAAAGTAAAAGGAAAGTGGCAAATTTGCATACTTGTACTCCGCTGCCTCTCTCCTTCCTTTATACAAAGCTCTTTCTCTCGTTTCAACGAACAATTTCCAATCTAGATTGATATCGGAAACGTTCATTGAGATATCAACCTCGTCTATATAGAATGTCAAGGGTGGATGTCCTATTATGTTTGATGTGATTTTTATTTTTCTGAAGGAGAAACAGTCTTTGTCTCCGGGCTTCTATATTTTTCAAGTCAGAAACAATTTAATGACATATTGCCATATACGGCCGTATGACAAACTGGCATATGTAAATCTCTTGCATTAACGAGTTATTATAAATCATAAACAATATGTTCTAGATTTTATTCGCACAAACAAAGAAAGTTGACCATTTTTCATCCAAAATTCCAAATTCAACCATAACATGGCAGGAACGTGAGTTTTGATTCTATGGAGTTTGATGGGATCGGTCAAGTGGGGGGCAAAGAAGAAAACCACAATGCACTTCATACCCTGATGTTTCAAGTCAAGTTATTATGTCATTCCGTTCAAATATTAAGATATTTTAGTGTTTATTAAGAAAAACACGTTTCTCTACATAAAACCAGAATTTTGTCCAGTCTAACGTAACTTTTCCCAACTTTTGATCTCATTTTTAGATTTAGCGCCGAAATTCCTTTTAGATTAGGCATCTTGTAAAGTTTGAAAATGTTACGTTAAACTGGAGAATATTCATGTTTTATGTAAAGAAACAGATTTTTTCTTAAATAAAAACTAAAAATTTGTAACTTTTGAACGAATTGAGCTAGAACTACGAGGTTTTTTTTTTAAATTTTGATTTATACATTGACTATTTACAATGAAAAATGTATACTGCCCATTATATATTATAATATAAATAATAAATATTATATAATAAAACTTGAAGTCCATAACGATCTCTCAACCATTATTTGAAAAAAATAAACTGTTACTAAATGTAAAGAACGAAACACAAAATAAAAATAACGAAAGTGTGGGATCTCCCTGAATGACATTTCACGTTTTTTTAACCACGACAATAGGTTCTTGAGGTTCACACTATTTTGTATGTATATATTCATAACTAAGACGTATTGCAATCATCATCGCTCTTTTTAATTGTTTAGTCGAAAAGTATGACAATGATTTGGAATTTTCTTTTTAAGGATGAAGATGTATCGTTAATAACATTTCTACTTTCCTGGTTCAGTGTTGATTTTATATTGTGATATTTCTCCGTAAGG
Organism: Cimex lectularius; assembly: GCF_000648675.2. Taxonomy (NCBI): domain Eukaryota; kingdom Metazoa; phylum Arthropoda; class Insecta; order Hemiptera; family Cimicidae; genus Cimex; species Cimex lectularius. The sequence continues at coordinate 982,954 of NW_019392735.1, forward strand.
TCGGGTGGGGGGATGTACCTGTAATTTGGTCGTTAACGATCATTTTCGTCTGTTTAATCTCACTGGGTTACAGACGCGTTTCGGCATTTCGCCACCTTCAGTGTTGTTTTTTTCGCCCAAAAATCACCCAAACTCAACACTAATGACGAGTCTGATGACCAGCCCGGCGAGGGTAGGCAGAGGCAAACCGAAATGATCGTTAACGACTAAATTATAGGTAAGGTTTATAGATTAAACGGTACTTTTGAAACTGTGACATTTTAATAACTTGCACGTATGCTGCAAAATACGACTTTCCTTTCAATTTCATATAATTTGGGTTTTTCGAGCAAGACATGTTATTAAATTAGTAATAATTTGGTATATCCAATGTGATGTAATGGAAAAATCTTTATTACATCTTTTCTGTTTATGTAGGCCCCAGAGGCCAGAAAAATGTATTGTAATAACATGAAATTTCGAAAAATTAATATGTAAAATTCAGAAAAGTTTATTTAAGCACGTTTCAAGCTACTGGGACAATTATGATGAATATATAAAAAACAAGTGGAAAATAAAATAAAAATTGTTATGTATAGGCTAAAAACGATTATACAAGATTTTGTCGGAATTAGTGTAAAAAATATGAATTTCAAGCCCAATAGACAATGATTGCTCAAAAATGACAAATGGTACATTTTGATTCACTATTGGTTCGTTTGGTTTTCCCAAATCCAAGCTGTTAAGGACAAATACATTTTCACCTTTTAAAAAATCACGTTTAAGCCGTTTCACACTTACCCAGCAGACAGGTAACCGACGCCGGATACACGACTATCGGGAAGAACGTGAATGTTCCATCAATCCGGCATGCTCCCGACATCAGTTTTGCCGTTTTTGTTGAAACGCAATAATTTAATCGCTTGTATAGTGGTGTACAGACGTATAAAGAAAAGAAGAATAAATAAACTGCAATGATTATTCAGATATCGTGAGATGCGGTCGGGTGTGATGTAGGTTTCAGAAAAACATTTTCTTTATCGTGCCAACGTTTCGATCTTTTATTGAGCCCTGAAGATGATCTCAATAAAAGATCGAAACGTTGGCACGATAAAGAAAATGTTTTTCTGAAACCTACATCACACCCGACCGCATCTCACGATATCTGAATAACTATCGATTAACGGTCACTAATCTCTACACATTTCTACACGAGAAAAACTGCAATGAGTTAATCCAATCAAAATTGAAGAGACGAGGTTGGGACATTCGTTGTACTTTTTGAAAATTAAAAAAAAATGACTAAAAATTCTTCAACTTTGTACTTTATAATGAGTGTGAAAACATTTGACGAACTACTTGAAAGAACAAAACACTCCTTACATAGCTATATATACATTTTCGTTCTCGAACACGATCAGTACTTCATCAATGTCTGCCATTTCAGTCGAATTCATTCTAAAAAGAAAACTTGAAAACTTTGAGGCGAATGCCGTGGCGGGTTGATTTGAAAACCTCCATAAACTATCAACTCCCTCTACTTTCGCTTGGTCCTCCCAATAAAAACGTGCGCAAATATACAGCTTTTCTTAACATATTCGGCTACTTATTACACATTTGACATTTAATGGTTAATTAATACTAACGGTTGTTATTACAGCTTATTACAAGATAAAGTAAAGATTTGTAATATTTTAAGATTACTTTTAACTTTTCTTAAAACCAAGAGGAAACACTATAGTTTTTTTTATTAAAACCCCGCTGATGGAAAGGTAGAAATCTGTCTTCTAAGTGGGAACAGCATTCGATCAATCGGAGGATTACGTGAGATGCTGTGTCTGTGCCATTAGACTCGAGGGATCGTGACCATGACACTCGGGTACACATAATGTTTCGTCTGCCTTCGTGGGAACCTCGGGCTCTCGTAATTGTGTACACCGAACGGGCACGATGTAGGTGATAGTAGTGCTGTAGCACTTAGGAATTATTTAATCCCGGCTCTTGTTTAGTTTTGGTTCCGCGCTACTGTTTGCAAGACTTTTTTTGTTTTCAACTCATTTCGTGTAGCTGGGGGTGTTTTCGTATTTACCGCCTTAACAGCCACTGGGAGTGTGTCGGGGTAGGAGGAACTGAGAAGATTGGGGCTCATGGGATTACTTCACGGGATCCAAGGCAGTTACGTTTTATTTTCACTGTTATAACCGCTTTATATCTCAAGGATGGTGGAATGGGGCCGAAAAGTGGATATGAGTAATTAAAAGAGCTAGTCGTTACCTCGCATGTTACAAACTTATCACTCTTTTGGGGATTCATCGCGTACAATGGGGTCCATTACATCCATCAGATAGTTAGCCTTTCAACGATCCATTAGCGATTTCATCTACACTGATGAAGTTTAAGGAACCACTAATTTTATTTAGTTTAAAATGAAATCTATTATCATTCTACATTTATTACAAGTAATTAGGAGCTATGGTAGACAAAATAAACAGTAAATAATGTTTTATTTACTTTTGTACTGATTAATCCCTTTTACAAAAAAGTAGCCTTATACCCTTCCATTCTGCTACGCCTAAAGATCGCTTTCAGTTAATCTTTTTTTCCGTAGTTTTCAGTTGATATTCGAGGAAGGATTGGGCCAGCGCGAAGTCGCCAGGAGGCTGAGTTTAAATCACTCTATAATCGGAAGGTTCTTCGGTGCTTCACACAACAAAACCAGGGCAGGGTCGACGGACAAGAGAGACGATAGATTCATCCATCATCAGGCTCTACGAAACCGCAGCATTGCGGGAAATGAGATAAGCAATCTAATAAGACAAGTACGAAATATTTCGATTTACTCCAGGACTGTAACAAGAACGCTCAATGAAAACAACCTCAGCGTCCGGCTCGTGGACCTATTCTTACTACAGCTCACAAAATGGCCTGGCTTCAATTTCCATGGGAACATGTGAATTAGACATTGTAAGATTGGGTACGAGTTCTCTTTAAGATGAGGTAAGGGTTGGTCTCAATTCTTCAGATGGGCTCCATTACATGATGTATGGATCCTCATGTGGCATTTTCACGGTGAGTCATTGATTTTCTGGGGTGGCATTTCCTCGGACGCCCGCACCAAATTGGTTGTTGTGCGAGGAAGATTTCTAACTTCACAGAGGTACTTACGAAACATATTCCCAAAACATGTAATGCCATTTGCCCCCATATCGGTGAGAGATTCTTGCTAATTCAGGATAATGCCAGGCCCACATAGAGCACCTATTGTGGATGACAACCTGACAGAGATTGGAATGATTGCTTGGTGTGGCCAGCTAGAAGTCCAAATTTGAACCCAATCAAACACATTGGGACCATCTTAAACGACGACATGTACGACCTCGAGACCCATGTCCTAACACTCTAGAAGAATTAGAAAGGCTGTTCTTGATAAATGGGAAAGAATTCCTCACAATTTTACAAGAAATCTTTTTAATGGACGTGGTTCGTGCCTGAGGTGGCAATTTTGTTTTCTATTTTCTATTTATACATTTATTATCCATAATTTTATATTTATTATATTTTCTTTTTTTTACCAAACAATAGACGGATTCTGTAACGCTATAACGTGGTCAGTAATTATTTTCACTTAAAATATTTTGGGTTGTTTGATATGTTGAACTTTCCGAGACAGAACATAAAAAACACGAAAAATTAGCATGTCCAGTTATTTCGAGATTTTTAGGTAAAAAATTTACAGCCCCTAAGCAGCTTGTGAAATTATCAAAACTGATGGCGCAGGACCTTAGATAATCACAATCCGCGAGTGGTTTGAAAAATTTAACCTTATTAGATGGGAAAGGGAGAAAAGGGTCCATTAAGATTTCAGCAAGGTGAAAAACATCTGGAAACGTCCCAAGTGAACACAATAGGACCTGATAAGAGGTTAGAAACATTCAAAACGTCTTTACTTACTTGGTAAACAAATTACCAACGGATTATCTTGTCTGTTAAGAAAAGTGTTTTTTGGAGAAAACCTGATACCCGTTGTCAATGGCTAAATTGGAGACCAAAAGTTTATTCTAGTTCGTTAAAGAAACAGGTGGAAAACATCCATGATGATACTACGATCCGGTTACTGTGAGTAGGAACTATCTTTTTAAAAAAAGGATTGAACACCGCACTCACTCCATCATTCACCATTTCTATCCATGGTGATTGTTTTTTGGAACTACGAAGATGTTCCACAATTTCGCATGAACTCGGAACTTTATTGCGGGCGTAAATAAATTCTGATCTAAAAGTCAAGCTTATCACTATTTCAGCTTCTCACCATCTTCAGTAGTGCTTCTCAATAGGTTCTCTCACAGTTGGGTTCCAGAAGAAAAAGGTCATATATTTTACTACAGACAAATGGTTCGCTTAAATCCTTCTACGCTCACCAGTCAAAATTAAGGTGCAAGTATGTCGACAGAATTCTTCCTCTTACTTCTTACTTCTTACTGGGACTAGTGTTGATTTGAGCGACTGGTTAAAAGATGGCTAACAACAATGGATCTCAATGAGCTAAATCTTCGTTATATTATATTTTAAAATAAAGAGATAAAAACATGGATATTTTTGTTACGAACGGTCATCCCATTGAAAAGAAACGAGTAAACTTTTCCGAAAGAGGATTACCTTAAACCCAAAGGTTGGATAAAAAGGACATTCTCTTCCTAAATTAATTGACAATTTCCAAATCAGGCCTTTGTTGGGCGTTGAGTCGGAGGTCTCCGGATTACCCCTGGACCGCCGTCGATTAACTCAGCCTTCCTAATTCTCTCACACCCCAACGAGTGCGATGGGGTAGAAAACGGGAGGGTAAGGGAAGGCCCGCGGACAATTCAATTTTCCCTCGGAATTTCCCTAACTCCTCTCTGCACTTAGGCAAATACATCCATTTTCCGATGGGTCCTCGTCACTTCTCTGTACAATCGACGCCAGCTCGGTTTTCCATTAAGCGTTCTAACCTTCTCATGCAAAACTTGACAACGCTCATAACCGGCCGTTAATGGCCCCGCTTGAGGCTTAATTACATTTTTCGACCCGAGACCCGGATAAAGGGAACCTGATATCGGAATAAATTACTGAGGTTATTAAAAAAAAATCCTGGAAATATCATGGATTATTATCATATTTGATATGTCCAGTAAGTGAACATATCGTATGTTTTTGACATTAATTAGAGGAAACTGCGAGTATCTGAATTAACTGGATAGTATCTTTTTACCTATCTCTTTTCCTCACTAACACCGTCTCTCACTCATTCTACTGTCGTTTTATCTCTCCCAGACACAAACAAGTCACATTCCACACGATTGCGTACGTATGACAAACCAAAATGTTCGGAGACAACCAAACTAAATCACATAATTTTTTCAATTAGTTCAGGTTTACGAAGTGAATGCGGAAAGTACGAGCAGTATTTTGAGGTATCTGAATGAGATAGAGAATCGAATAAAAAAACCAAAAGGTGGTACAAATACGAACAGTGGTTCCAGTTCAGTACACCTGCTAAATCTTGTTCACTGGAAAATAGCAGTAAAAGTAAAAATAGTAATAGTAAAGAATAGTAGATATATAGTAACCAATAAGTGGATGTAATTTGCCAAAATAAATTTAAAAGTATTAATTTTATGTTCAATGAAAGGGAACTCTGGCATGTTTGTGTTAGTTGTACCAGAATTTGAATATAACTATTTTAATCCGCTTCCTAATCCATCTCTTTTAAATGTTGTGAGATGTAGTAGAAGTGCCTTTGTTTGTTTGAGTTTAGTATGTTAATAACGTTCTCTGGGGAGTTAATTATCACATTTATCAAAGGACTGAGCCTTCAATCTGAAGCCTTCGATGTACAATTTTGTACTACTTATTTACTACTATTACAATTGTACTATTATGCTTTAATTAATAACCATCCAAACGTTCTCGTCTATTATTTTGAAGCAGCATTTGTTAGGAAACTGTAGCCTATGCCAAGGAAGTTTGGAGATTTTTATAGGGACAAGTTCGCCAGGTTCAATCCCTGTGCGCCAGTCGTAAAACCGCGGCCCTCCAAAACAAAGCGATCCTCCAAAGCACCCTCTCCCCCGAACAAACTCCATAATTTAGAGAGCCGAAGGGACTTCCGTTAATTCGGGCAGAGTTTTCAAGTGGTACAATACCCTCGGATTTAAAGAGGATTCCTTGTAACAATGGATCCCCCATCGCTTATCGGTTACGCCCTCTCCTCGGTTCAAATTAGCTGGTCTTTAATTAAAAGGGGTTAAACTCTTCTACCAAGAATCTAAGACGATATTAATTTTAAAAATATAGAGAGAAGAATTCTTTCGCGTGATGATAAAAGTTACAACAACCTTTGGGTCAAACAAATTTTTTTAGGCCATATAGAAAAATTCTGCACATTTTGAATAATAAATTACTACCTGAACCTGTTTGACTTACAGTACAGTCGCGACAGTCACAACTAATCATGGAATCAAGCCATGAAGCGAAAATTCGTGTTTGCGGGATAACTGCAATCATGCAGAAACAAGCAGTAAAACCGGACTGGTTTATTAAAGAATGAATGTATAGACATAAGTGCAATTTGAAAAATTAGCAGGGAATTTCGAAAAAACTGGGCAATAGTGAAAGTTTGTGTGAAAACTCGTTTCTTGATCATTTTGATCTACCTATTTTCTAAGTTTCAATCTATCGGATACTTTCCGGCTGTGCCGTGTTTAAGTTTTACTAATAATTTTGGTTAAAGCCCACTAAGTGGCTACAAGCGATCTAAAGGACCAAACTACAGGTTCATCAACATCGTAGACCTCACAATTTATGGGTTAAAGTGCAGCCCAAAAGGGCAAAAGAGACTGGAATAGACATAGGCCACAATATCTCACAATTAATACCTTTTAAATTTAAATAGAAAATACAAAAAGCTTTATTTTTCGAACTAAAAAATTTCCTTTTCTCCGACGATATGTGTTTCGATTGAACCGACATCCAGATAAGGGGGGCTCNCCTAACGATCTCCAAATAATCATTGGCTAACGGTCACTAAACACCACAGACGTAATTTAGTAGGTTTTGTAATTACTGTAAACGCAGGTGGACCAGTGTAATCACTAATTAGTAATCACTATGTTGCAGGCCAACAAGCAAAAAATCACAACCGACAAGCAAGGTTCATAGTTGGTTATTTTAAAAGTTTAAAATTGTTGTTTTGTTGGGGTTTTTTAGACTTATAACATAAAAAGACGCTATGATTATTCTGTTCTAAAACGTCTTAATTTTTGTCTTTGAAAAACACCGCCTGGAAAAACGCGAGTTTCTCATCACGGAGTAAACGAGGTTGTAAATAAAATCCCCTACCGAGGAAACGTACTTTGTAATTTTAATCAGTTCTGGTTTTTCCCCTCGGGATAATACTAGTTGTTAATGAGTTGGCACTTGAAGGATAATGAAAGCAGGTTTATTTATTTACCGGAGGGGAAAGAGGACCACGGGGAGTTACTGCTAAGAGTCCAGACGAGCTGGGATGCGATTTGGAAGGGAATAAGTGCTTTAGTTAGAAATGAGATTAGCCCGCTCCCCCACCCCCGGGCTAATTATAAGGGATTAGGTTGGATTTGTCACCAGAAGTCTCATAACAGGTTTGAATAATCGAATTGAAACAGTGGGACGGATTATCATCTTACGGTAAGATGCTGAGGGATTGTCATCGAAAGGAAGAAAGCCTAGTGGAAAACTCCGGTTATTTGCCCTTGGAGTTCTTCACCTCTCCCTTTATCAACCATGGTGGTTGAGCAGATAATATCTGTGGTAGTTTACAATGAGAGACAATTTGATGTCGAACTTTCGCAGATTTTTTGTCTAAACTTGTATCTGAACAACCCACATAAATCCATATATTCTATATATAAGCGATAAACCTACTTTTAAAGGAGATAATTATTGTTTTGGGGAAATAACTTAGAAACTGAACTATTTTGTTTTTTATCGCGAGATTGAGATTGCTTATTCTGTGTTTCAACCCTTGTATTCAATATATTTCCAACAAAGATCAATAATTATGTATCAATTCTATATTTGACTTGATGTGAATCGCCTGGTGTTTAAAAATTGAACTGAAAAATCGCTAAGAAATCCATCATGCTATGAAAATCCGTGCTTATAAATAATTAATATAACGGCTGCTACCGGGGTTATCTGTACGTATTAAATACCAATGTTAATTGATATGATGTGAAAGTAATTTTTTCTTTTAATCATAACCGTGAAGAAGGATGGGTCATCCATTCTTCCGACTTTTGCCGTGTAATGGTGGTAGTTTGGTACCGACAGGGCCGTTTCTTTTCAACGTTTGGACAAAGGTTCACAACGGTCCCACGTCATCTAGGAACCTTTTGAAATCTCCGTCTCACACTTAAATATTGAATTTTCCTGATCAGGTTATTCATTATCCCCCCCCAAAAAAAAGTGTTTAGTTAAAAGTCTTTATAGTTAATTTATTTTGTTTTATTTATTGCAATTTAAGTAGTGTAAATATTCAACCCATTTGTAAAATTTACCTTTAAGGCACATTTACCTCAATCCTTTAATTATTTTTATTATTATTTATAACGTTCATGTTTTACCTTAGATGGAATTTTCTTAAGGGAGGAAAGATTAGGGTGGAATAAATAAGGATCAGCGTTGTAAGGTGGTGAACAACCAACGTAAAAATCTCGTCGGAAAAATTACATTTTTATTACCCAAATCCCTTTAAACGGAATATTTATAGCCATATTATCTATGTGAAATGTTAATAACAATGAACTTAGAAATAGAAAGCTGTAGAATCGTATTAAATATATCATATTTATTAGGCTATTATCTGTAGATCGATATCTCGGTGTGGACGTCTATTATTAATTTCAATTAATTAATCTTAATGTAAGTTATTGGTTGAAATGAAAAAGTTAGTGCCAAGAGCGGGATTCGAACCCACGACATTCGGCTCAATACGCCGCTGCTCTAACCACTTGAGCTATTGTGACTTGGATCCACTCGGACACCAACTCCCCATCTCAACCAACATTAGAGCAACGGCGTATTGAGCCGAAGGTAGTGGAAAAAAAAAGTTATTTGTGTCAACGGACCACGAAATATAATGGATCTATTAATGTAGGTAGGGCAGTTTATCAGGGTTTTGGTTAATTAATTGTGAATTATTTATCAACTACACATCCTAAATTAAAAAGTTGGTGGTCAATAACATCGCAAGTTATTGACTTATTAGGTTTAACTTGTAATGATATGAATTTTTTAAAAGAACTTTGAGCAGACTATTATTAATATAGGATGGGTAGTTATCAGGGCTTAGGTCAATCAGCTATGAGATATTTATCAATTGCCAAACTTTCGGCCTATATTTTACCTTTCTCCGTGCTAAAATATAACGTTGTTATTTAAATAAAACAGTAACAGAGTATTTGTACCTCTAAGTTTGATGGCAACGCAGAATGCACTACCCATCCAAAATTAAAACGTTGGTGGTCAAAAACATTGCAATTATTGACTTATTAGATTTAACTTGTGATGATATACATTTTTGGAAAGAACCTTGATCTATTTCACTAACTCGAATACTTTTGTTTTAAAACACTGTAGGTCTTTAAATAGGGTCACATTATTGTTCATTTAATTTTCAAAGCACAGATATTTTCAAAAAAATTCATTATGCCTTCCGCTTTGTGTCTGAGGCGTATCCCAAATGATATCAGTCAACACCACGATGGCATTAAGGACGCCACCCCTTAGAATTATCACGAATGCAAACAAGTTATAAATTATAGGGTGTCATCTTATGAATTATGTCTCCATCATTCTGCATAAACCATAAATCAAGTATTTTTTAATCCAACTGAATGCTAATTAAGTCTTCTTTTATTTCTGACAGATTTACATTCATTCAAACTTTAAAACTGATGTAGGGACATTTTATACACTTTTCATTTTTTATCTGCACGAATCGATTGAACTGTAAAACAGTACTTGCCCTTCTGTTAATTGGACGGTGAACATGTTTAACTGACTCTGCGTATTTCCGACAAGACGCACTTGTCTAAACAGCGATCCATTTCCCACCAACGCAAATACGCGTCCGACAGATCCTCGACTGGCTAATCAACCCTATTTACATCCGCCTTACCCGGGCAGAAATACCGATCTCCGATTCCCAGTCAATATCGTTAAAACAATGAGACTCACCCATAAAGGAGCGCTGCACCGGCGATCCCGCCCCCGCACTGGGCGACGACGTACATCACTCCTCTCAGAATAGAAATATTCCTCGTCAACGCCATGGCAATGCTGATGGAAGGATTAACATGAGCTCCTGAAAAGAAAGGAAATTATTAATTAATTTGTATGTGGGACATAGAGGTAAAGAGAAAAAAGAAAGAGAGATCCATTGACAAAATTCTTTTTTTGAAACTATGGGATTTTTTCTCTTGATTTAATTTTATGCTCTGCAAAAGTAATAATGGATAAGCCAATCATTTCCCTAGAGATATGGCTGGGGAATTGAGTGATGGAGATCCATCATGCTGGGAGTTGAAAAACAGGCACATTTCCCATAACGTTCGCATGGTCTTCCGACCTTTTATACCTTTCCCTTGATGAAATTTTCACTGGCGAACAGGGTTTCGTTGCCTGACGTTAACAAAAGTAGAACGAGAAAGGATATTGTAAAATATAATTTGCCGATTCTAGTTCCACACGCAAATTCGAACTATATTCTCGAGTTGATAATCGGCAACAACAATAATTGGTACATATTTCGGTCCACTTGGAGGAAAACTTTCAAATTGGTTTATAAAGCAATAACATTGTAGGATGAACTGGATGTTTGTTTGATACACATTTCAAAGAATTTAAACGAGCAATTCGTTTAAGCCTATACCAAGTGACTTGATAAATGGAAGTTAAGCCAAAAACATAAAAACAACGCTTGTTGAGTTTAGCCAAATAATGGTCTATGTTGCAATGAATACAAAATAATAGACACACTTTTTGCAGGATTTTTGTCATGTTTTACTCGTCCCACAAACCTGAAGAATCAGACATCACTTTTTGACCATTTTGTAACAAATGGTTTGCTAATTACAACAATTTGTTATATGAAAAAAATGGTGTTTAAGGACATAAAACTGTTGAGAAAAGCTAACCGAATTGTAAAGCTTGAACTGATTTGGAGGACGTATAGTTCAATATAATTATTCAGAAATTCAGTTTTTCTGAAACCTACATCATACCAGACCGTATCTCACGATTTCTGAATAATTATCGATTAACGGTCACTAATCACCACACATTTCTACACGAGAAGGAAGAACATGAGATTCTATGAACAAATTTCAACTACATATGGACACGCAGCTAAAATTATTCTGAAGGACATTGCCAACAATGAGAAGAAACTCGCATCGGCTACCAACCAGAGAACTTTTTTGCTGAAATGCAGACATCACAAGGCCCTGAAGATGATCTGAATAAAGATCGAAACGTTGGCACGATAAAGAAAATGTTTTTCTGAAATCTACATCACACCAGACCGCATCTTACGATTTCTGAATAATTATCGATTAAAGGTCACTAATCACCACACGGTTCAATATAACATAATATCAGAGAAATATATAATTTATACAATACTTAAAATACAAATTTGAAACTTTAAATTCAGCATAAAGATTTAACTACTGAAAACCATCCGTTTAGCTAATCGCAAAAAGTAAAAATAGGCTTTTATGACAAAAAAACTTACCATAGGAAATGCTACGGACGTGGGAGCACCGACTTCAATGAAATTGTTTTTAAACATATTTGTCACGTTACTGTTACTTATTTTACGAATTATTGTTGTTTTTCTTTTCTCTTAAAAAACATAAGTCTACAACTAACTTTATATCTAAAATAAACCTGATAATTCGACATATATACCTGTGGTTCCTGGGATAAGTCAAAAATGGTTAAAATCGAATTAAGTACATGGAGAAAAACCACTTCAGGAAGATTTGTTGATGTTGAGCGAATCAGAGTATTCCTTTGAGATTTTTACCTCCACATGGTTTTGGGAAAAAAATTTAAACCTTTAATGACGATTTCCCCAAAGTTACGATTTTCCACTTATATCACTTTCCCTTTGTACCATAAATTAAGAAATATCTACCACTTTGAACGAAGATTTCTGTAAAAAGCCTTCTGCCAGCATTTGAATTTTATTAATAAGTAAATACTAGATCGAAAATTATAACGGCGTGTTATTCTCGCCTAGGAACTGAGAAATTAAAAACGGTTATTAATGTATATATTAACGTACATATTTATTAATATGATTTTCTGCCTTTCTTAGCTTACATTTCAAGATTATGATATATCACTAGAGTTTTTTTATGATGTATAAATAAAAATAGATATGCAGGATCGTATTAAACAGTCAGAAAGCCCAAAAGACGCTTCTATTAAAGTATACACAAAAAATTTAAATTCGTTTGAAGCAAACGTTAAACCCCTTTATACGAATTTTCGAACCAATGAAAAATATATAGGTTGGATAGCCGGGAGGCGTTCGCAGATGTTTGGTTTTCCACTTCTAAATTCATAAATTCAACTGTATTTCAACCCTTGGAAAGGTATATATTTTCTCTTTCCTCTTATGCCAACAAGGTTTTTTTTCGCTTTTATGTCATTATATACCTTAAAAAATGAGGTTGAAATCAACAAACACCTCTGGGGCGTAGGTAGTAGCACCGGTTAAGGCGTTAACGGCGCTCATCACTGTAAGGTACAGGGAGGGTTCAAATCTAGCAGCCCTATGTCCGAAACCGACTTTCTTACAAATGGGCTTTTTTTCAAAACTACCGGCGTCCCGGGCGTTGATATGACCTCTGCGCTTGCAAAGACCCGTAAAAACACCTCCTGAAACGTTTTATTTTATATCTTCGATTCTTATTTTTTGTAAAAAGACCGGGTTTTGCCCTCACGTGTAGTTTATAGGGTTCTAAACTCCTGTAAATTTGTTTCAAAGCTATCACGTTTTTTCTATTCACAAAAAATACGGTTTTCAAAATACGAATAACAACTTTGTTTTTACATGACATTTTTTTAAAATCTACTTGCAAAGTAAGGTTTGAAATCAATCAGTTATTGTTTTTATTTAAATTAAAATAGTATGTATTTTGAGACGAACATGTCCCCTTCTGAGCGACAACTTTTACCAACTCTGGAAGAATAGTGAGTTTCATAAAATAAACCCGATTTCATGGACCATTTTAAGAGAAACTCAAAAGTTCCTACAATTTCTTGCTTATTATTTTCTTATCCTAGGTGAATAATGTTAAACCTGAGTGTCATCAGCTTAGGACAAGCGTAAATTTGAGGGTCTCAATAGTCAGCAAATTAAACGAGTGTCTTTCTTGTTGGTGTTTTCATTTAATAACTGTCATCTATGTTCGAAAATCGTCACCGCATATAAACATCTCACTGAAATAGGATCGATAATGATCCAATGTTTCAATGATTCGCTTGTTCTTGTTGGTGTCAGCAAACTCAGAAACGTTCATAGTCAACTCAATTTTTCCAAGTAAATGTATCAATTGATTTTTGTTATGAACGCCTTCGACAGGTTTTGCTGGTACGCTAACTGAACAAATAATCAAACTCCGCAATCTAACTCCATTTTCTGGTGACATTTTCGAGTTCGACGGCGCGGGATTTGGATAGGTGGCAAGTTTAGGCGAAGGTTGTCGCTGGAGACGTTAATTACATCCGACCAAAATAAATCTCAACTTAAACATCGAACCCTTTGAGGCTTAATCCATGGCAACCAACGCGCTTCACAGTTTCAAGTTGCTTTTGTCAATTAGTTGAGCGCGAGGGCTGTTAAGTCGGTGATATATTGTATTTGAATCAAATTTTAACCGGCTCTAGAAGAATTTAGGACCAATCTTTAAGCATTTTTATTNTCTCTCTGTCGTTTTCTCTCTCACTCTCTCTCTCCCTCTCTCTCTATTTCTCTCTTTCCTTTTTAATTATGTTAATTTAACATGTTTATTATTAATTCAGTTTGTTAATGATGTTTCTGACCTATTTGTATGTTTCTTTTTCTATCTGCCTATTTCTATTTCTCTCTCTCTCCATGTCCCTTTCTTTCTCACCCTTCCTCCTCTCATTCTCTCTCTGAGTCTCTGTCGCTTTCTCTCTCTCTCTCTCTTTCTCTCTCTCTCTCTCTCTCTCTCTCTCTCTCACTCTCTCTCTTTCTCTCTTTCCTTTTTGATTATGTTAATTTAACATGTTTATTAATAATTCAGTTTGTTAATGATGTTTATTTAATTATTTCGATTCGTAATGTCCACATCTCTATTAAAATATTTGTTGCTCAATGCTTTCACGATGTCTATCAAAATGTTTGTTGTTCAATCATTTTCGAGGGGTTTCGAAAACGTTTTTTGTTGTCATGTAGATCTAGGGCTTTCAATTTCCTTTCATACCAGCCAGTTCTGAAATCAGTTGTGAGGAGGCAGGTGTTCCTCACACAGCAGGATGCAGGTGCGTCGATCCACCGAAGTCTCCATTCATCAAACCAGGACAGAATCTTCATTGTCTTCCTTGATCGAGATCATGTATAGTGAATTACTTCGATATTACTAATCTGAAAAATGCCGCTACGAGGCGTTTACATAGATATTAATCTACATATACCCAAAACCATAGTTTAAAAAATTAAGAATTTTTGGAAATTTTTTCCATTAAAAAACGATCCGGATAAATACCCAGTTAAAAACATCGGTTTTATATTCTTTTTTTAATTAGTTTGCGGTTTTTCCAAATTCTTCCCTTTTTTCCGAATTAATCGCCACGAGCTGATTCAGCTGACATACCGCAAACGTTCCAGGCACAACATGAATAAAGGAATGTCCCTGAATCCCTGTGGGAACTTAAAGGGAGTTTTAGCATTCCCAAGGACCGCAGGACCAGTTTTAGAGACACGAAAGAACAGAAATGGGATTATGCTGTCCTCGGGCAACTTTTTAATTTTCCCTATGGGATGTATAATAATAAATCTTGTAATTCCAAACGAATTTTCTTTTGTCACAAGATCGGCACAATTGTCACTGAGTCTAATTTATTCATTTTTTCCACAATGGTTCACCCAGTTAAAGCTTGATAAATCTCTTTCCGTTTAGCATATATTCTTTATGTGAATACCTGCTCTGTTTTAACACATTAATCCTTCATCTTGGCTATTTTAGATCCGGCAATACAGTTTGCTAATTTTTTTAAGTGGACTATTTACACGCCACAGAGATCGCACACCAAAGAACAATATAGAAAACGGTTGGCTTCGTCCCAAGGGCTTTTCTTTCGGAGGATACGCCCTGCTTTCGACTATTCTCAAATCCTGGGAACGAATCGTTTATCGTTTGATTGTTGAATAACAACTATAGCCAAATTATGCATAAAGTTTTCTATCGGCTTGCACAGCATCAAATATGAATAATTTAAGCTTGTACCGTTCTGTTTTGAATCCGCGGTGGATTTCGCCCGGGTATAAATCAAGCTTACGAATGAACTTACCGCTCCGTGGTTGAGGGGCAACAGCGGCCGGAAGAGATGTCAGGCCGCAAATGAACTACTACAATAATAAATCAAATCGGGTTTCGTGAACCATGGTTTTACTCGAAACTGAAAAAATGAACCTTTGAAGCCCTGGGACCTCATAAATGATTACCGTTAACCGTTGAATCTTCAGGTAGAACCGAAAAACAAGATGAAGGACACGAATCCTTCGAACACGTAGAATGTTCGTTTCCCTAACAAAGTTGTGGAAGCCAAGGAAAATTTTAACGGAGAATTATAATTTATAGGTCATAAAAATTAGAATCATTTGGGCATGTCGTCCTGCAAATTAATCAAGGAAAACTGAATCGTCAGCTAGAGTAAATATATGTATGTTGTGGTGTAAATTAAAATGTACTGGTTATGTAGAAAATAATCTGAATATTTCTTACGTGTGACACGTTTAGAATAATCAGCAATTTTTTTGTGATTTCTAACAAATGAACCTGGTCTGTCAGTTTCTGTTACGTTCTCTGTCTCTGTCTATCTGTCTGTCTGTCTCTCTGTCTCTCTCTCTCTCTCTCTCTCTCGCTCGCTTGCTCTCTCTCTCTCTCACACACACACACATATTGGATTTTATTGACAACAGGTTGATGATTTTAATTATAAACGTCGAGAAAGTGTTGACTTGACTATGTTGCCTTTATTATTTTTTCCTACATAGTTCCTATATTTTTATATATTATTATATATTTCTTATAGTTATATTGTCCAATTTTTGTTAAAGACTGTTATTGTTTTATACTCAAGTGAAAAAATAAATCATTACATCGTTGCTCATGATCATCATTTTGATTTGATAAAAGGCCGAAGATCGTGTTCGCTTCTGCATTTCTGTACAATCTAGCATTTTGTTATAAATTTTCTGCCTCGACTTTCATATCGGTCGTTAATTATAATCTTGTAATTTGTGAGCGGTTAGTTCTGACGCCTGTTATTAAAACTTGGTCCACGTCCAAAGGAAGCAATTTTTCCCCTCCGCTAAAGGGGATAAAACGCGAATCTGAAATAAAAGAAAATAACTCGGCACATCTGTTGGAAAAGCCACACCGTTTGTCCGGTATGGAGTTATTTCATCGAAGCCGGTGTAGATAAAATACGACCTGCGACCGGGCACTTTACGCCGTTGAAATACGGTCGGAAGATAACAGCGTCACTTCAGGTTCATCGTTTATCCAATCCGTGTTAATACATTCTCGAGGGATAAATTGTCAATTGTCACAAATGTTTTTCCCCGTTTTCCAACCTGGATGAAATTTGGAATATAATTATAAAAATGGTTTTCCGTTTGCTACAAGATCGATCTATCGAAAAATCGAAGAAGACTTCGATTAACAAGGCTTCCCAAACTTTTTAGCCCGCGGACCCCTTTCACTGAACAAAATTCAGGGCGGAACGCTCTCGTTCAAGTATTCAAGTATTTAAGTATATGTAGTAAATTAAAGTTTTATAAATCAGCCAGTCCGTTTCTAATTAGGATATCACTATGAAAGTAAACAATATATTGAAGTACTTAACTTTATTTACCAAACCCGGAACACAAAAATCAAATTGGACAGAACGGAATCCATAGGTAGATAAAACTGGAGCCAAATTCAAAAGTAATTATTTCAACATTAATGATTAATGAATTAATGGGAAGAGTGAGGTTATTTTAGCCTGCACAATTTGGATATGTTTAGTTTAATTTTTGATAGTCGAAGACGGATGTCGGGTTCAGCATCTAGAGAGCTTCTGCATTTAGTTTTGGTGGCTGTATAGATAGGCAATCCGAATTCGCCAAGTTTTGCTTTTTCAACGAGCGGTTGAAATTTTTGGTTTTCCAGTCAGAGCAAAAAATCGGGGGTAAGTATCGGACTCGAAAGTAGACTTGAAGGTGTGGTCTCTGAAGTAATATCTATCAAACAATCGTATTCACTTGAAGATAGCGAAATACTACTTTTTCAATAGATTCAATCCAAAACTGAATTTTTCTTTCGAAGACGGAACTTAGTCATTAGCATCGAAACTTGTCATACTCTTCCCTTGCAACGAAAGACTCGTCTCATTAATTTTGATGAAGATATCAAATAAATAAGACATTATACATTGTCATTTCTCATCATTGAAAATGTTGGCCAATTTGATATTGTGTTGAGATAAGGCGTCAAAACATAACTCCCGTAATCCTGAAAGTGTTTCCTTCGAGACAGCCCTCTCACTTTTGTTTGGAGAAGCAGGGGATGATGAAGGCTTCCCATATCTTCACGTACTATTTTGAAAAGTATGACTTCTTGATTTCAAAAGCCGCGACTTTATATAATTCGTAATTTGAACAGACTCGTCCAAAACATTCTTTAAAAGGCTGGCATTTGTTTCATAGTTAAAGCATGTCTATGGAGAACACGACTGCAATCCTTCGATTTTATTTTATTTTAGTAATCACTCCGATCGTTCGGCCAGTCATTGCTTTTGCACCATATATGAACACATCAATAGAGCTGGAATTTCATTAGTTGTAAAGAAATCGTCCAACAAACGGAATATTTCGGTAACTGCTGCATTGGCAGGAAGTGGTTTGCACAAGGGAAAATCTTCGGACAAAAGCCAACCCAGCGACATCTGTTGATTCGTAGATTTGGAGAGAAAATGAGTTTTGTTGGATGCGAAAAACCATTCTTTCACATCATTTGATAAATCAAGTATCCGTCATTTGACAGTATTATTTCATAATGGCACCGAATATATACGTTTTATTGCTTTTTCGTCAAGCATTCGAGATATACTATCGTTACCACACGGTTTTATAACGTTTCAGCGATGGTATGAGCTTTACTTGCCTGTACAATTCGATAACATATTTAGTAAGACGCTCATAATGAGTTATCATTAAGTTTCCTCATGAATTTTAATTAATTTTTGAGAACCAGCCAGTTTAGTGCGTTTCCTCATGAAAAAAAATCAGTTTGCTTCTCCAGGAGTTTTGGATCTCTATCATCAAAATGATGATTCAATTTAACTGGAACCATTGAACTGTTTGGAAGGACGTTCGCGCAAACCAAACATTGAGCTATACCCTCATCATCCTCTATAAATCCAAAATCTAAGCAGCTGCCGTGGTACTAACGCTTTTAGTAATCACTCCGATCGTTCGGCCAGTCATTGCTTTTGCACCATATATGCACACATCAATAGAGCTGGAATTTCATTAGTTGTAAAGAAATCGTCCAACAAACGGAATATTCCACTTCCAATGTCTGTTTGACCTGTACTATATGGAGACTTGTAGAATTTGTGCATGCTGGATACTGTTTAAGTGCTTCATTTGAAGGCTGTTCTTCCTTTGGCTTGTCGTCAGTAATGTCTTCATCGGAAGGTTGTCCCTCCGCTTCATTAATTCCAATTCCGCGCTTTCCTGGCTGTGTTGGAGAAACTGCATGTTTGCTCAGGGATCCTGACTTTAGCCATCAATCCAGACTGGAATAAATAACTGATCAATGAGAATGACATATAGATAGTGCACTCGCGAGGAGGTTTGAACTTGAATCACATTTTTGAGAAACAACGGCTTTTAAGCTAGTTGTACAATATTTAGAACAACATCAATACAGAATCATATGATGGATAACATAAATAGAGTTAACGAAATCCAAGGTTTGTTTTCCACCATCCATCCCTCGGGGAGTAGATAGCTTTTATATTTAATTTTACCGGATATTTTTTTTAATTAAAATGGTTGCTAAGTGAATTGAAAAAATTCTTCACGAGATAACCTTACAAAAGCTAATTATACTGATACAATTTTCACCAGATTTTAGGTAAAAATTAAGACACAAGTTTTTGTATGATTTTATAAATTTATATTATACATTATATAAATATTTTTAGGCATTTTTTTTCTCGACGTAGCCCAGGCTTTCGATCGGGTATGACAATTCGGGTTTACTGAGAATATTTCAGAAGGTAATTCCCAGTTCCTACTACCTCATATCTCTTTTCTTTGATATTCCAGTGAAACGTAAGTACCCCAAGGAAGTATCTTTGGTCCGATCCGTTTTGCATATACACCACGTACATTCCTACGTCCCACATACATCCCTAATTTTACTGATGACACGGCTATTTTCTCTTCTCAATCCAATCCATCCGTCGTAAAATCCTAAGTTCAAATCCATTGACCGAAGAAAACTGGAGAATCAAAGTGAAAGAAATAAAACGTGTTTAAGTCACTGTCGCACTATGAAAGTGCCTTCCATTACGACTGTATGACATACTGATCCCGACTGTTGTCGGAGTATATTACCTGGGACTTTGCATTGATGAAAGACTGGCGTGGAATCAACACGCTCGATTGAAACGCTAGAAATGAATCGTAGTTTCCAAACTCTTGCTGAGACTACTCGAACAAAATCGCACCTACACATTAGCAACAAACTAACCTCCACAATACAGACATTTGTAGGATATGGACCTACGGAGTGGAAATTTCGAGCTCAACCAAATATTCCAGTTCATCCCGTATTCAGCCTCTTCAATCCAAATTCCTCAGTAAAATCCCTAATCTCTTAACGTTTCCAATGAAACCGTCCACATTGACCGCCATATTCTATTCGTTCTCCTTGTCAGAACTTGCTAAAACAAACTCCACAATATGCTTTTTTGGACACCCTCTTGTCCAATAGTTTTCCTCTTTCAACCTACTTGAAAAATCCTCCACATTATATTACAAAATTTATTTATTGCTACTAGAGGTGCAAATATAAAATAAATATTATTTAAAAGAATGGAGGCTTTGCATTTGAGGGGGCATCATCAATGTGCGAGAACTGATCAGTATTAGATAGTTTAAAGTTAGATTTTACGAATTTACGAAAAATGATGCTGTGTAATAAATTGCACCACGGTTTTAAGGAAGGGCTACTTTTAATTGATCACGATTTCTCCAGCATTTTTAACATCCCTTCAGATCGGCTCCGTCCTGACGTTATTAATGGATCCTTCTTACAAGAATGGCGGCTCCGGGATCAGAACTTGTTTTACCCTGGTTATATTAAATTCCTAGGTCAATTTCAATTGTCACTTGTCCCTTTTGCCTGTCCCCGGTAAGAAAAGTGATGCTGTAATTAGATCCGACGCTGTACAAACTTTACTATTAGTCATCCCCCGAGGGGGTGTCGCTCTGCTTTAAGATGTGCAAATCCAATTCTGCAAGATGGCGTCAGGGATTTTAATTAAAAGTAAGGAAGGGAATGTGCCGGGATAGATAAAACGAATGGGCCACCAACTGCCGTTTTTGTGTTTAAATGATGCCTTACATTGAGGCCTCAACTAACATGCCGCCACGTCAATGGGCCAAATGAGTAATTACACACAAAAGCCTTCCCGCCTTTTCAGCCTTTTAAAATCAAATCATAGCAGCCTGATTAAATTTACAGCAGAGTTTATAATTGCTAAATTGTTTCTAACCAACGTTTTCTCGGATGAAGTTACAAACATAATGACGAGAAAAGTTTGCCATTAAAGGTGTAAATCATATTAATTAATTCATAATCTTTTCTGACCATTCTGGTTTTCATGTCCTCAATCTTTTTTCCATTGAGTCTGTCATTAGATTGACCCACCACTGAAAATGGCGAGAATCCGAGATGCATACCAAAACAGCAAGGATAGTCATACAAAAATGGTTCATCATCACTCCGAAAGGAAATCTGAAAATACTAGGATTCTAACGTAACTAATAACGCAAATAGTATGACATGTGTTAAATTTGAGAAGTTTTCTGACGCAACAAATTAAAAAAAGAACTAAAAATAATTGTTGTTGTTTTTCTTTAATTTTAATTTTAAAAACTATTACAGATAAAATGAAATCATTCCCTCCAGTTGTTTCAAAATTGACCCATGGGAATGTAGCAATATAATGGAAAGTACATTCAGCCCATTCTCTCCTTCTAATCGATTTTAAAGTACTTTTGATCCATTAAACGCCGAGCAATATATACATAAAAAGGATAGTTTTAAAACTCCAATTAAGTCCCGAGACTTGGAATGATAGCTAAATGAAAAAGGAGAACCCTTTCATTCCGATGGTTTCAACGTTCATTTGATCCTTGATAAAGAGGAAAATCTTCAAAAGGAACAGTTTTTTTAAATAACCCTTCCTGGCTTAGTAATGGATCATTGAAGAGAGCGCTTCTGACCATTGTATTACAGGAAGTTTGAAAATGTTGTAAAACTGAAAACTCATATAGAGTACAAGTAACAACGCTATAGCGAATTAATAAAAAATAAATAAATAAATAAAAATTAAAAAAAATTAAAAAAAAACATTTGACAAGGTTATAGATGATATGTTTAAACTGCTACTGTACGGTGTATGGTTTGAAATTTGTATTTAAAACCATAAGTTTCATAATTGTGAAGACAAGTCCATAAAAGTTTCATAGACCTGATGAGAGTGAACATACACCTCGAAAGCTCGACGAAAAGACTAAGTGATTTCTTTTTAATTGGCGTCATCCATGATCGTTATTTAATCATATAATTACAATGTTAAGGCTGACCACTAATTATATAGGAGATAAAAACAGACATGTGCAATCATGCATTAAGTTTGAAACGAAGTGCATACCTATCAATAAGGAAGTTTCCAGCATTATGACAAGATTGTATTATACTACAATTTTATGATTTACGTGTTTAAAATAAAATCATGTCAAGATATAAATATGTCTAAAACATCGCAAGGAATTTATTGAAATCCTTTCTGTGACAGAAAAAATATGGCTGTATGTTTTACAAAGACGGTTATGCAATTTGTTTAGTGTAAAAATGTCAAGATTCATCACTGTCTCATATAAAACAGAAAATTTTCGTGGGGTGCTTTTTTAGGACAAAGGGATGTAAACAAGATCCGTCCTATAGGAGAGTATTCTATTTTCTAGGCGGAGTATAAGTTTGACGGAATGGAGGTAGCGTGGGAACCTCGGAGAGGCTCTTCTCTCAACTCTGACCTCTGCCTCATCGGCTCTCACTCTCTCTCCCAGGGATCTTCTTTCTCTCGCCGTTACCTCGACGAGTCGCGATAATGAATTATTGAACGGACAGTCCCAGGAAAGTGTTTTGTTTTTCTTTGAAAAGGTCGCATATTAGGCGAGTTGACCTAAATCCCCTGAGATTCTACTTTTTAATTGGGATTTGTTATTTTTACGGAATATATTCGTACTAATTAGATGAGAACTATTCCCGATGGACTGTATCAATAAATAACAATGATTTTAGACGAGTGGAAAACAATGAATCGGAAAGACCGTAGGTTTTGGCAGCCGAATCCGCTACCTGGCCCTTTTTCAAGGAGGCATTTCTTTGCAAAAACAATTCCCAAAGTCCCTAACCCCCACGCGCCACCTCTTCTTGAATAATCGGCGAAAGAGGAGTAAATCACCTCCAGGAATGTCGGAAACGGTTCCACGGATTGGTCCGAGAGGGTAATTTGCATGAAATTAAACAAAAACAAAGTTCATTTACGTGATTTATCGCCACGAATGATGCGCGATTCGAATATCCAATTGTGATATCCGCTGGTGGATTAAAAGGTATTTGAACATTTCTCAATCCTTCAATTTCCCATGCTAGCTAAAACTTTATTTCAAAGGACACGTCTACAGTAATTTCACACCAGAAAAAAACGACTATTGAATCATTAATAACATCCTAATCATGAGCACTTTTCCAATTGCTATTCAAACACAGTGTGAAAAAGAACACAGTTGCACATTTTGTTTGCTTATGTTACTTAAATGACAAAGATTTGGTATTTATTCGAAACTTTTATTAAGACTGCTGTTTGCTTACAATTCGGTAACCATCTCGGAAATCCGGCAGGGATGCGCCTTGTCTCCTGGGCTCTTTAATATGTACTTTGAAAAAACACAAAAAACACTAGATAACAGGCCGATTTAAAATCAATGTCCTTGCTGTTAATAACATAAAAAACGCCGACGATAAAATGATTATAGACGGACAGTCAATCAAAATTTCTTTTCAACCTTCAAGTGAAAAGGGAAAAGCAACCGGTATGAATTTTAAGAGCTGTAAAATCAAAACATTGCCATAATGTTCATAAGCAGAGGAGCAATATTTCCGTTCTTAATAAATACAAAACGAAACAAAATAGAAGTTTGAATTTGGTCGTTACCGATCATTTTGGTCTACCTAAAGTTGGCGAAATGCAGTAATGCGTCTAGCATACCAACCCAGTGAAGATAGGCAGACTGAATTGTCGTTATTCATCATTCAATTATTCGTCCACACTGCAGACCACAGAAAGATATCACACGACCCACGAAGAAACAGAAATGCCCAAATTAAAATATCTTGGCACAGAAGTGAACAATGGATTAAATTCTCAAATGGATATGAACAACAGAAATATATAAGTAGAGTAAATATATAAACCAAGTAATCCTTCACGAAATTCAATAATCTGTTCTGCTACCTTAGCCTGGTTATCTCAGCTTATCTATTCAGCAGTCCATAATACTGTAAAATGTGATAAGAGACCTATACTGGCATAAGTGGAATCATAGACAAGAAGCAGAATATGGACGAAGAAAAAAGAAAAAAATCCTTCAGTATGCAGGAGGCGGAAGTGAAGTAGAAAGATCTCTCTTTAGTACATATCAAGCAACGGAGATTGGCTATCGCGGGCATATAAAAACAGATGGGATAAATACGAACGTCCGTGAGAGGAACGAAGAGAGTGAGAGTGTGATTGAGAGAGAGTGAGGGGAACCGAGAGAGAGAGAGAGAGAGAGAGAGAGAGAGAGATCATATTTGTAGGAAGGTAGGTTTAATTAAATTACGTTAATAAAAAGTAAGTAAAATTAATTTGTTACTATATTTATAAAACCTAATGTTATTCTTCGTTTTATTTTTTTATATGACAAATAACAAAATGTTACTTGGCCAGCCAACAGATCAACATTTCATTCTCAGCTTGAACTGCATTACCTTCTTGATTTCCTCAGTTTACTATCCTGAATTGTAGTTGCCCCTTAAACAGTTTTTCGACATGACACACCCGTCTTCTCGTGTCCATTTATGGTTTTATTGAAGTTGGACAGGATCTCAAAGCCTATCCACAATCCAATCTCAAGAGAGTAGTTTGTACGATCAACCTTCATTTAACGGAATCACAAGTGTCACTGTTCTGCTTTTTCATTCTTAAGATGGAAGAGACACTACCCTGAACATACTTTTTTTATGTATAATTATTTTTACACAAATTAAGGTCTGACAGACTGTCAATTTGATGGGGATAGGTCCGTTTCTAATTTTACTCCGGTTTGAAATTCCAGTGGACTATCGATATTTTGTATCACCATACGTCGTAAGAAAGTGAAAAAATCTCGGTAAATTGTATAAAACCTGTAAGTTTCGGTCCACTCGGAGTAACTTTTTTTCTGAACATGTCGATCGGGGATATACAGTTAAATCCCGATACATCCTATCTTCAAGGGGACGTAGGATAAGTGTGATATATCGACATGTCACGTATATCGAGATTAAGGTGTATCGAGGGTAAAAATAAAAAATACGTTATATCAAAAGTTTTAATTTTTTTAGTGCATTATAGGAGGAAGTTTTTTCTATTTTATATCAATTCTATATANCAACCAACACATTAACAAATATATTAAACTGCTCACAAATGAATGGGGATATTGCCAATTTTGTAACATTTACTTTCCCGAGCAGAATTTCTTTTTTATTTTCATTATAATTTAATATAAATATTTAAAATTTATTAGGAATTACTATATTTTTCCGGCAGGTTAAATTTGAGTAAGGGATTTTGAAAAATAACAAAATAAACAG
The DNA here is from genome assembly GCF_000648675.2 of Cimex lectularius. NCBI lineage: Eukaryota > Metazoa > Arthropoda > Insecta > Hemiptera > Cimicidae > Cimex > Cimex lectularius. The sequence goes on from NW_019392735.1 coordinate 1,008,459, forward strand.
TTTTAATTCCATAATTTTTTTAGTTGGACACAATAATTTTTTTAAACAATTAATACCGTGTATAATGTCTTCTGTTAGCAAAAACATCTGTGCGCATGTCAGGCGTACTGCTGATAAGGTTCTACTCATTTCATACAGAATTTCATCTCAATCGATGATGCAACTCAGTTGTTGCAGATCAACTGCTGCGGATGGTGATCGAAAAGCCTTCTTTGCAACGCATCCCACGTGTGCTCAATGGGATTCAGTTCTGCAGACAATAGGAGAAGGGGCAGATGAAAAATTCACAGGATTCTAAACATTGATGAACAACTCTACCTCTATGAAGTCTGGCTTTGTCATCCAGAAATCGGAAATACCCGCCAATTCCAAGGACCCAGTTCGTCCTCCAGTTTAAATCCCCAGCCCAGACCATCATTTCACCGCCTCCTCAAAACTGCACTGAGGGGAGCACGAACTGGGGCGTTGTACGAATCCCCTGTATTGGGTAGACTATTCGGCGCCTGCTATCACTATACAAACAGAAACGCGACTCATCAGTAAATGTAACAGCATTCGAATTGGTGTTCTCTTCTAGGCACTCGCAGCACCATTTTCTCCTGAGTTGCTGGTGGCGGGCTATTCCGTCGGTCACCTTTCTCACTCATTCTCAATAATACTGCGATCTCCTGATCCAAGATGATGTCGTTCCATTTTATAGTGAATATGAATGGATTAACATGGAGAAAAGACGAGAAAAGTTGTTTGTTTACAAAATGAGTAATCTTCATGATTACTATTCTGAAGTAAATCGTTATTAAAAATGAGGATTAACATTGTTTTTTTTTGGTCTGTATTTTCTATTTTGTTTTATCCAACTAGCAAGAATATATCGGTTAATTTAACTAAACTTAAAAGAATAAGAATAAATTACAAATATCCCTCTTCCTTTCTGAGCAGTTTTTGATCAATTTTTGTTTGTATTAAAGAAATTATTTAAACATGCACTGTCTATTGCTAATTTAATAGTGTGAATTGTCCAGAGCACGTTTTCATCCACCGTTGATTCCGCTAAAAAAGTAACTATGAGATCGGTCAATTTCTTGGCCTATTAACAACTGATACTCGCAACTTCTTCTGATTCTTCGTCATCTTCACCATCCACGTCGTCTGTATCAGTTAAAATTTCCTGAAAAGTAGCGGGATTTTCTTTGTTTTGTGACAAGAGATGAAATCACATGGGTGGATTTTATTTTCTCGGATTTCATGGCCGATATATCCTCCTTAAGGAAACCACAAGTTCAGAACCAATTTTTTATTGTGGCTGCCATTAACTTTGTCCATCCTTCGTGTCGTTTCCATTGTTTACTTGAGTCATTAGCATCAGATGTTACAAACAAATCCTGGAAACAGCCACCACTTGCCACAACGCCCTTGTGGTCTAAGTGACATACAGGCTGTTCGGGCGCGTCGAATTGGTTGCTGGCGAACAGATTCTGTGGAGCTCCTTTCATGGAAACCTCTCTGTATTAACATGTTTTATCGGGATTTCCATGCTAAATACGAATTATAAAACGATTCGTCGACTTTGAAGGCGGAAAAAAGTACGTTACACCGAGAGGAATAAAAAGTACTGGTTTTATACTTTTTAACGAGATTTTTCAATGGACCAGTACTTTCTTACGATTCATCGGAATATATAGCATATCGAGATAGGAAATATCGGGATTTCACTGTAATAATAATTTTCACTGTAATAACTATAGGCGATTAATATTGACTTAAATCGAAATCCAGTCTAAAAAATATATTAAATATTTCGTTTAAATTTAGAGCTTTCTAAATTAGTACATTGCTTTGCAAATGTTTCGTATCTAATAATTTTGGTTTGCCAATTCAGTTTCCTTGAAAACTTGGTAGCATGGAGGTTTGTACTCGTCTGGTGATAAGTTTGGTAGCTACGGAGAAATAGGGAATACTCAAAGCCACAGAACTCCTGAGCGGAATTGTTTAAACAGCGAAACTAAGCGAGCTGAAGTCGATTAGAGAAAAGCAAATAGCTCTTCTGAACTGTCCCGAAGCGAAAAATTGTTTCAGCCCGGTATCTACTTGCCCAACTATGTGTTTGCCTATTTAAGTAAAAATTAAAATTCAGCAGATCCTCCAGGATGGAGGAAAAATAGTAATTTTACCTAAAACCACGAGACTGATGTTTGTATTACCTCCCCCGGAGTCATTAACAAGTGTGCGAAGCTCATAACGCCCCACTTAACAGAACAACTTCCCTAATCGTCGGAAGTCTGGTCTTAATTGGCAAAAACTATACCGTCTTATAATAAGAGGGACGGGGATTAAAAGTGGATTTTTACAATTCCTACAAGAGAATATTTTCCTCTATAAACCGGATAAGGCGCCTTCGATAAAAGATGGATCTGGCCAATAACTGGAGTACTTTTTTTACGACATCTGAGATGGGACGTATAAACGTTTTCGTCCTAAACTAACACTATTAGGTCTGCAGATCCAACTACACAGAAAACCCTGGTCAATATCTTGTAAAACCAAAGGGTAATTTTTTCCAGGCATGAATTTATATATATAAATGCAAATCTTATAAATAAACCATTCGCTTAATATCCATAAGCAGATAGATACGCTATACTAAATTACACTTAGAAGTTAACTAAAATAATTAATCGAGGAATCGACTTTTATGTTAGTATTATTATAGATATGTATTTAGTACTCATAACTGACCATATTAATTATTTAAATTAATTACATATTTTTCTAGTGACAGAGCGGGATTCGAAGCCACGGCCTTCGACTAAATACGCCGCTGCTCTTACCACTTGTTCCATCGTGATTTCGATCCCCTTGGAGCCGAAGGACGTGGGTTCGAATTCCGCTCTTGACACTAACTTTTTCATCTTAATCAAGGCCTTAAATAAAAAGTAAAATGAATTTAAGTTATTATTCCGGTTATGTTTTCCAAGTTTAGTGGATTATTTTCCTATTTTATGGATATCTCAATTATTAATTTACACTTAAGTTATCTCTGTCTGTCTGTCCCCCCTCTCACTCTCTCTCTCCCTCCCTCACATTCTCTCGCTCTCTCACTCTCTCTCTCTCTCTCACTCCCATTTTCCCTTTCTCTCTCTCTCTCACTCTCTCTCTCTCTATCCATCTATTTATCTCTACCTATCTCTATCTATCTATCTCTATCTATCTACCTATCTATCTATGTCTGTTTGTCTGTCTATATGTCTCTCTCTCTCTCTCTCTCTCTTTCTCTCTTTTTCAGAAAAAAATCTGAAAAGCATTGAAGTGTCTCTTTGCTATTTTTGTAATAGAAGAAACAAAATTTATATAAAGATTTTCGATTATTCTTTTCAAATGCTTTGTCACAGAATTGTTCATTGTTTATATAAGTATTTATCAGTTGCATAGGACAAACTTCTTTTAGATTATTTGTTACTTATTTAATTTCACTATGTATCATGGATTTTTTTAAAGACATTTATGATTTTTTTTAAATAAAACTTTTCCACGTGGAAAAGTTAATTTTACGTACTAAATTGTCTACCTTCCAAATGCTGTTTCTACTTGAATATGAAGTATGACTTTTGACTCTTGTTGACAAATTTGTATGCTTTTGTATTAAAAGGACTGTATCTATTTTCTATGGAACTGTATGTACTCTTTATGTTGGTGGAAATAAATGATGGAAATACTCCTTGCGTTCTTTATTTTAGAAGGAACCACCTCCAAGGATTTAGCTAATTTTCTATATAGAGATATTAATCATTGGATCTGTAAACTTGTATAAATGGCTTAAAATGCCATGAGTTTTATTATGTTACAAAGTTTCTATTTCAAGTGTTAAATATATCGATCACTTTTTGCTTAGGAATAATTCTCGGTATGGTCAAGATCAATCAAAAAACAAATTCAATTGTTATCTTCCAAACTTTCGCCTATTTTAAGGTAATAATTGGAGCAAAACAAATCTTAGAGGTGTAAAATTGACATGATTACGTTTTTAATAGATGGTTTCAAATTTGTTTGAAGACCGACTCAGTCCCAACATTGCAAAGCAATGTAACACTATCACTGTATCACGATATAAACTTTTATATTCAGAGCCCTAAACCTCCAAGTGTGATGAGCTTACTTTCTTCTATCACACACTCACATTACACACACCCCTTTATCCCCTCGCTCTACCTCGAGTGGACAAGAGCTGCCAGACGAGAAAATAAAATAAAGACATGTGCAAAAAAGATTTACCCTCATATTACCGTCGATTAAGGAAAATAAAGACGTAAACGTATTGCCGGTTCTGCAATTGTACGAGTCAGGTTCTTTTCTGCCGATTCTGGCATTCCACATCACGCGCCGACCTGCGCTGTATGGCTTTATTTGTTTTTCACGGTTTATCAGTGACCAAAAGGCTTGGCCAAAACCTGCAGGATATTTTCACACGATAAACCCATACGGAAGGGAGTCACGAAGAAAATTCTTGAAATATAAAAAAAAGGTTGAAATTATATTTGTTCTTATTTGGCCTGACCCAAGCAAGGCATGAATTTTAATATAATTCGTGATGTGAATTAAATAAAAACATAAAACCAACGAGCTTTAAAAAAATAAATAAATCAATTCTTCAACGGAAAGCATTCGTATTTAATTCGCCTACCAGCCAAAAGGGGGTGAAAAAATCCATTGGATCAAATCGAGAGTAACAGGCAAATGCTTTCCCCGTTTACCATCGTTCTCCTGTTTTACAAAGATGGTCCGAGATGGGAAGCTAAGGAACACTTACACGGGAATGTAAATCCTCCCTAGGGGCCATTCATTTCATTGAAATCTCTCAGCCGCTTTTCTTTCTTGGGCCCGTTTTTACCCACCCCTGCATCTGGCACAAGGTCGAGGTCCGACAAAGCTCCTCCGCTACCTAGTTAGGGCTTGGAAAATTTATTTTTCTTTCCAAGCAATTCATACAGTCCTGCTTATTTTTGGAGAAAGGGTCAATCTGCAATGTTGCAAAATAGTACTAAAAGTTATGATAGAAAAAATATAACGTGACATCAAAATTTCTGACAAGCGAACTGGTAGGATTACAATGCCCTAATTGCTGGACGTTTGTCGTCCATTCCGCACAAATAGGCCTGGTTCTTGAATTTTACAAATAATTATTGTTCCTTCACGATTTATGATATCAACTATAAATTTCTTTCTGCACTGCATGCACTTACAACGATAAATTTTTACATGACAGCAAAGAAGTGTGTTTTTTCAGTAACCTGCCATATTTGTCCAGCTTTTTACTAAAACATTCACTTTTCACGATGGAAAACACTGAAGAGATTATGATTAGCCAATGCCGCTTCGGGTTCATCGTACATTGCCCATGTACTACAGACTAAATTTGATTATACAGGGCGGTGCGTTGCAAAAAAGTATTGGGGGATAGTACACCAATAGAGTAGAATGCGGCGAAAGATATCTCACTCCGTCGAGAAAATAGATTTTTTTTCTATACCCCTCCAAAAATAAAACTTTTCCGATGACGATTTTCCATGTTCTTATGGCGGAAACCTATAGAGTTTGGACATTAGAGGTTCATTGAATAAATTCAAAAATTCGCTAGGCTAGGGTGCTAGACCTATTGCAATTTTGCAATTTCTACAAAAACTGGCTCATTAAATAAACTGTAATATCCCTTATTCCTATTATTCCTAAATATTTTATTTTAAAAGCTTTCCCCCTTGTACCGACTTCCCAAGATAAGGACTTTACCAACACCCTTCACTCCCACCATTGTTAAATCCCTCCTAAATCTCCCACCAGGGTATGTAATAGGACTGATTGTAATATTTGGTATAGTAGGACTGATTGTAATATTTGGGGAGTCTGTTTCCCGTAACCTCTCCACTTCTATAGTTATTAATTTTTAATACAGAAGTTAATTTTTCCTATGTCCGTGTAAGTCTACTTCTACTCCAGTCTCCACCCCATAATCCTGAAGTTGGTTATCACAAAACTTTCGAATGGTAGCTTTGCTAGATCTATACATTCGTTGGACGAAGAGAATTATGGTAAATCAAACCGTCAAAAAGCAAGGGAAGGGGAAGATATAATTCCTATGGATTTTGCTCAGGGATTGTAAAGAGAATTTGGGTTCCCTAGCCATTCGAATGTTTATTAAGCGGAGCGGTTTTTCTGAAATTCGATAATATCTAGGAATTTTTATCAAAACATATTGAATTTTTGAAATTTTTCAAAGATCTAATATTTAAATTTTATGAGTTTGAATAAGCGTTGTTATAAATGGAAAAATAGAATAGACTCTGTAAAAATAAAAATCATTTCGCAATATTGTCTATGATTTTCGAGAGTAACCCTAATCAAACATTTAAAAGTTAAAATTCTAATAATAATTTTTCTATTTCGTCACGTTTTTTCTATTTAAGCCGTGTTAATGTTTTCTATAAACCAGGGGTGCTCAAACTTGAACTGCTGGCGATCTACCTCAATATTTTTAGACTACTTACGATCGACTCTGAGAGGCTGCAAGTGTGTGTGATGCAGGGTTGTCGTACATACACGATACACCCTACCTACCTAGGTAGGGTGTACCGTAGCATATATAGATATTAGCTTTCTGCACAATATAGGTACATTATTTTAGTCAAGGTTTGGGTTAGGTTTAGTTAGGTTCTTCTCTACAATATCAATGAAAAAACTCATAGTTATTCAAAATTGCGAGTTTATTGGTTGTTACAAAACAAAAGAGTTACATATGGTGTTAAACTTAACTAAGGAGTGGCTTTGGATGTTGAAGCGTGGCACTGCATGT